>NC_090797.1:4005000-4175000 GCF_040054535.1 Antennarius striatus
TGTGTGTGTGTGTGTGTGTGTGTGTGTGAGAGAGAGAGAGAGAGAGAGAGAGAGAGAGAGAGAGAGAGCAGTCTGTGGTTTAAATCGTGTATTTCTGCTCCCTGCTGTCACTCGTTAATGTTCTTGTTACCGTATTGACAGACGAACAGTTTTGAAGGTAACTTGCAGACTGCGCATGCGTCGTCATCAGTCTCGGGCTGCGTTCCAAATCGCACACATGAAGACTCCACCTAACCGGTTTAAAGCGTTCCACTGTTTTCACACTGCTACCTCTGTACACCACAATACTGCTGGAACAAGAACAAGAACATGAGGCAGACCCAAAGTGGCCTCAGGGGGATGGAGGCGTCTTCATCCTGATTGGCTGTCGCCATGGGCCCAGGTAGATAAAAGGGGAGGGGCTTGTGAGAGTTAAGAAAATTATAGCTATGTCTGTGTGGAAGGAAGGTGGGATGTGATTTGGATTCTTCAGGGATACCGATCTGAATTCAGCAGCAACAATAATCCTTATATGGACAGAAGGTGCTAGTGGTGACGGCGGCCGATGACACTGCTGGGACATACGAGTTAGAACCTGGTGGCAACAGGTTGCTGATGTCTGCAGATGTTGTTCATCAGCAGATTCCCATCATGTTGAATTCAAAGTGAAGCTAAGTTAAGTTCCACCCCAAAGACCTGAAGGCACCGTTATATTTTTCTCTTTCACAACCTCTAAGGCAATTTGCAATTTTAGGACTCTTTGAAGTTGACTTTTAACAAGGAAGCCGTCGGTTCAGAAACCACAAAGCGCGCTGCGAGAGTCTGCAAACCTCTGTCGTGTATCATGTGTTGTTTTTTATTTTCAGAGTAACATTAAGTAATCAAATGTGTGTTTCCTCAAGTTGTTTTAAGTGTCCCTAGTGTTGATTTTCATCTACACACACCTCTTACTCCAGCTTCAAATGCTTCCTCTTCCTTTTTTATAATCTGCACACTTGCAAAACTTTTCTTATTAATAAGAAGATAAACTCATAAAGTCATAAACCTGTGCTGAAGGCATTCGTTTTTAGAGCTGTGCTCGGAGGTACCTCGACAGGACGATTCGTTTGTGTGCACACAGTGTTTGTTGCTGTTAAGCTACACTCCACAGCTTTTGGTTAACACACAAACACAAACACACACACACACACACACGGGATCAGATAGACGCAGGCCCTGCATCATTTAAACCTCCGTCTCTCTAAAAGGTGCTTTCAGGCTAAAGCTCCGCGTCGCTCCGGCCTGCAGCTTCTGAACGCACAAAAACATGACACTAAACAAGGTTATAAAATCATCACCACTGGAAAAGAATCCAAACGCCGGAAATATTCAGGTGAATTTTCTCATTCTCTGTGTTTCCTGTTGAAACAAAGGGAAGGATGTGGTTTTTTTTAATTGTCGGTGTAAGAGCCAAGGTAAAATTGACCCTTCCTTGATTTTATCTAAGTATTTTCACAATAAAATGCACTGGTGCTGTAAAATAAAATCAAGTAAAGTTCTCTTAAAAACATCACATTTGTCAGCTTGGCTGAAAGATTGAGATTCACCACCAACCTGGATTTACTGAGACCTTCATGCTAAAAAAAATTAAGAGTGTGTTTTTACAAGGCAAAGAAATGTAAGGGTACCTTTTGTTTAGTAAACACACACACACACACACTGCTTGTTAGGTCCATATGGAAACGCTCAGTCAGCTGAACAGGTGATATAATGTGTGTCTACGTTTTAGAGAGATCAGTGGTTTGTCCTGCTGCAGCAGTAATAACCAGTTGGACCATAATGGTCCAGTTGAGAACATGCTGGTTTTAACAGCTTTGGTCTGAACTCATCCCGGCTGCTTCACACTACTTAAGCAAACAGAGGGTCGCCCAAACCTCCAGCTTCAGAGCTCTGGGCTTCATGGAGTTCAGGCTGCACCCAGTCATCTAATTATATATATATATAATCTTTTTTTTTTACTGAGGTGGTCACTTTAGTTTCATTTCCATGTGTCTGTCAGATCGAGTTTGAAATGGTTGCCATGGCAACTAGATGACCAGAATGAATGGCTGACATGAAGGATCAATATCATTACTGGAGTACATGATTTAAAACTTCTAGCGGTGACATGGATTTATTTATTCATGAACGAGGCCGACTTCATAAATCATTTAATGCAACTTGTTCGAGATAGAGATATTTTATGCATGTACAGATTTGTCAGTACCAAAAGCACAGAACTGTTTGTTCTGTCCACCTGTAGTTGTCTACCCCCCCCCCCCCACACACACACACATCTGAAGACCCTCTACCCTCCTGTGAAGTAAGAACTATTGATGAATGCCAATTAAACCTAACTGTTCTTGTGGGGTTAAAGGTCCAGTTTGTTTAATTAATGGGTGGGAATTGAAAATATTAGTTATTGTTTTGGTCTATAAACCACCTCAAATGGGGATTTTTTTTAGAGAAAGGCTTTAATCCTGATTCAAATCTGTGTCTCAGCATCTACTTCTCTGCAGTGTAACAGCAGGAAAAGTGTACATGGAAAAGCATTGTTTTAACACAACTGGAAGTCTCCTTCCTTCCTTCCCATTTCTCCTGATCGTGTTGTGCTCACGGGATCCATGGTGACCAATAACAGCACAGATTCACACCTCAACAACGAGCCGTTTCCTGACTGGCCAACAGGAAGGCGGCTGGTGGCGTCAATCCAGACAGCTCTGCAGTAATTAAACCCAAATAGGTGCTGCCGCCACGTGGACACGACGAGTACTGCAAGAGGAGAGACAAACCTGCAGCTGAGATACATTTAATGAACTCCAGGTCATTGAAACAGCTTTTATTTATTAAGTTTTTACAAATAAAGTAACAAATTTCACTGTATTGTAGCGCAAAGCGCAGGTTTTTTTTTTAAATATGAACCTTGAACACTCTATACTTAGTGCAAAACATACCTTTAAAGGCTGCTGATGACCCCCTACATGTATTTGTCTACTCTCATTCATTCGTGTGTTTTCATTTAGCCCAAACACTTTGTACAATGTCAAACGTGATACAGACAAGTTGAACCCACTGAACCAAATTAGGTGCTGCAAGCGGATTAGATGATGAATGAAAAGAACGATTAAAACAGCTGATAAATGAGGGGAAAAAAGAGCCAAGGATATGTTCAGTAACCATCTGCAGTAGAAACCGTTGCTCTGTTTGAGGCTCGGCATCAATCCAAAGGAGCAAAAGACGTGAAGCTGGCTGGGCGCGTGGGGGGTTAAGGTGGGGGTGGATGTACAGTCTGCACTGAAAGGCATTTATTTTACATATGGGCACTTTTACAGTAAAAAAAAAAAGCATGAAAGCTGAGCAAAACCAAAAAAAACCCCTAACTATTGCTAAACTGTAAATGCAACACCAGAGAAGCAAAGCCTACTTTTCCATGTTAACTTTAGTAAACTTCACAATAAGAGTGCCCGCACTGTTTAACCCTCGAGCCTTTCACAGTAAGAGTCGTCCATTGCAACGACGGGAAAAAAAATAAATCAAAAAACAAAGACTTCACAATATTTCCACACTCTGAAGTTAAAAATAAGAGTCAGCAGGTATGTTAACCATCACCTGTATCCTCAACTGGATTACACGCTGTAATTTAAATATCGCATTACATTCCGGTCATGATTATATAGCACAGCAACGGCTTTTCAAACTTCTGTGAAGATCATTTGAGGCTCGAGAAGTTTGCTGTGTGAAAATCAAACCAGCTCTGGTGAGTAAAAGCTAGAAGATACGCTATTTTATTTTTTTTAATCCCGTCTCTACTCAACTGACATAATTGGCACGGAGTTGGTGGCATCATTCATGTAGGAGATAAGAATAAGAAGGTTCTTATCCTGAACTAAAGCAAAGTGGCTCAACGATTATTCACAGCTTCAACCAAACTTGCCTAGTAGTTAAAAAGATAATAATCCATGAGAACTGGAATACAGTAATTACGCCCAAAAGATAAAACACTGCAACATGAGTGTCAAAGATTGTACCGGATGTGTCACCTTTACACCACCTGGACCGGACCGTTCAAATATTTTTGGTTACTTCTGATGCAGATTTAGATGGATTAAAAAAAACTGCAGACTTTTTACATCGGGAGAAAAATGATGTAACGACAGAGGCGCAGGATAGGTTTGAAGTTTTATCCCGACACTTGAGGCCCTTTCAGTAAAACTACAATCAACAACCCCTTTCTTAAAACTGAAAAAAATCCCCATCTTAATTTTTTTCTTTGGGACAAACGGATGTTCTCTCCATCTTTGCTCACGTCCTGGACGGACGCCGTGGAATCAAAGAGCTGAACCGTTTTAATGATTAGGAGTCTGACTGGGGGAGGAAAACACTTAGTTGAAACCAGACCCAAACCTCACACGGTTTAGGTCTGGTGACTCGCGTGACAGCGGGTCACGCTCCCTCGCCATCGTTACTGCATCCTCCAGTTCTGCTGACACCAGGTCCAATCGCCACCAGTCACTTCAAGCAGACACCCCCCCCCCCCAAAAACAAAAATCTCTGAACCCAAGTGCTTAACCTTTAACCCCTCCCCCGGAAGAAACAAGCAACAGGAAGAATGCAAGGCACTAGGTAGCTCCGGGGGGTTCACCGGAGGATCTGGGTGGGGGTGGAGTTTGGGTGTAGGGGGGGGGGTCAAAGCAAGCAAAAATTTAAAAAGAGACTTTTTTTTCAAGTACATTAAAAATGGACACCATCAGTTTGTACATTCACATTCATCAAACAAACCAGGGGAGACAATGGGGGGGGGTATTTTAAAGTGTCTCATTTATAAGATTTATATTAGGAAAAAATAGCTAGCATTACTTTATTATTGAAATATCAACCTGCCTTTCTTCAGGATTTGTTCTTACGATTTTAGGAGGTGGGGTCAGGTTTGACTTATTTTTCAATGAATGGACTCGCTTTCCCATGAGGCATCTGTTGCAGAAGCTCCTCCCCCTGTATGCTTTTTTTGCTTTTGCGTTTTTGTGACACGTCACCCTAAAACCAACGTCGACCAACGACGACGTAATAAACAGTCATCACAGTGTTTCACACATCGGGCGCCAATGTGCGCGTATAACAGGTCCGCCGACAGAACGCGCTCTTGTTTTTGTTTGTTTTTAAATACTAGAATCATCAAAAAACAACAACAATCATTTACAAAAAAAACACTGAAACCAAACTAATGATGAAACGACTGAGGCATTAGTCTGTGTGTGTTAAACAGCTGCTACTTCTCTGACCATGTGTGTTAAGTATGTGTGTGTTCATGAGTGTGTCATGATCTGTGTGGGGTTTTTTCTTTTTTGGGGGGGGGGGCAATCCAGCCAAACCAACTCCATCCCCTCCCCAAAAAAAATCAACAACAACAGCAAAAGGTCAAAATGGAATCATAACGGCGGACATTCTAGAAAAGAAACGAAGATACAAACTGTACAGGGACATTATTCTGATACCAAGGCCACTTTTTCACCCCCCCCCCCCACCTAAAAAGGTTCTGCTGTTATTGCTTCAAATCACCATAGATGGAGAAAGAAGGATGTAGGAAGAGGCGGGGCTGTGACGGCGAGGAGGCGTTGGGTCACGTCCATTCGCTCGTACAGAGGTACAAATTTGAGGACGAACACCCCCCCCCCCACCCCCACTTTTCCCGGGTCAACACGCCACCAGGTAGCGGACGACACCCGAATCGGTTTGTTGTGCTTTGAATGGCGATGAAAATTTTTTTTTGGAATTATAATAAAGTAAAAAAACAAAAAGATCAAGCCGCTGCTGTAAACGTCTGACTGTGGCGACGGCGGCGAGGAGACGCTCTGGATGGACACTGGAGACGTTTTGGTAAAAGCTGATCACCGATTCGTCGTCCGACACCCGGTGGCGTGACCCGACTGGAAAAGGCGCGGGAGCCCAACGAGCCCCGCCCACCTTCCGATCACGTGACGCAAGCTATTTCCTGTCCAGCACCCTGTCAACACCTCTTTGGCCGTTTCAACATTGCACACAAAAGTCATTTCATTTCATTTCCTTGAGCATTTCGGCGACAGTCACCGAGGTGGGGGGGTGGGGGTGGGGGGTCGCATCCCCGTTTCCTCTCAACTATTCAACCCCCCCCAGTTCTGTCCGGCCTATCTTGGGAATCCCGCAAACCCCCCCCAAAAGCCACCACACTGTCGTAACGGTCCGGTCCAGTCAGGGTGGGGGATTCAGACCAGCCCCCCACCCCCCAAAGCCCTACGTGGTCCTCAAGTTGGGCCCCCCTGGGTTGCTGACCGACTTCTGCAAAGCGTTGGCTGGATGGAAAGCCGGGAGGGGCCCCTGGCTGGGATGGCCCTGACAGGTGGCCGGATAGGGGCCCAGGGGCTGGGAGGTGCTGACCAGGAGGGGGGGGCCCGGCAGCGCGGCGGGGGCCTTCTGCGGGGTCGACAGGCCGTGAGCCGGACCGGACCATTGTGCGCTGTAGGCAGCTGTGGGGGTGTAGTTGATGAACTGAGGAGCTTGGGACTGGGGTGGGGGGGTGGTGCAGGGGGCGTGGCACAGGGATGCCTTACGGGCGGCCAGAGAGGTAGCGACGGTGGGGGGGTTTGTTGGGAGGTGGGCCGAACTCCCAATGCTGCTGGAACACAGCTGGCTGGGGGCGGAGTACTTCCTGCCCAGACTGGCTGACTGGACGACCTGAGGACAAATCAATATAAAATTGATCAATTGATTATTATTGGATGGATCTGTCGTCGGGTTATTTCATACTGTGCATGATTCTAACCTCGTAGCTGAGTCCTTGTGCCGAGTTCTGCTGCAGCTGTTTGGCACTCCTCTTCCCCTGCAAAGGGTTAAATTTTGATTAATATTTGTGATTTTTATTTATTGATCTTTGAATTGATCAGAGCAGGACCGATCGAGTCGTCCCTGAACGAATCGTCTTCACCTGCGAGAGGTTCATGGCGTCTCGAGCCCAGTTGTCCACCAGCTTGTGGAGGTCGTCCGTGAACGTTCCTTTCCTCTGATGGGGGGCGGACATGTTGGAGGGCAGAGACTGGGAACCCCCCTGGCTCTGACCCAACCCACTTGAGCCGCTGACAGCATTGGTGCTATTGGTCCCTGTAGAGGGGGGGGGGGGGGACAGGAGAGAAGCAGATGAGGGGCTAGAAACGGTGACTTATGTTATCTGAATGGATGAAAATGGATTTTGCAGCGTTGATCATTCAAAGGGCCGTTACACGTCGGCAGGGGCCGGTTTAGGGTCGATCAATACGGTGATAGGGGGACAATAATTACGATTAATGATTATCATTTAATTTTATTATCAATCTAGGCTCTCTTAAAACCCATCTGACTTCCAGTTAGGAATGAACTGATCACCCTGCAGCAGACGTGAAGCCCCTGCAGAAGCAGCGCTCAGCCAGGCCTGTTCTAGTGTTTGACCTATAGGTGGCGGTAGAGCTCTGCCACAGCCGGTTATCTCATGCAACTCACTGGAGCTACTGGCAGGAAGATGCACAGAAAAATTAGCTGGGCTCTTTTTATGCAGGTGGCGTTATCGTTAATGAAGCCCAAGTTGAAGGAATAATTTTAATGTCTTTCTATTGAAATCACAATAAAATTAAATTAAATATGATTTGAGGAGAGAGGAATAGGTTGCAGAATTTCAGAATAAAAGCCATCAGGCCATGGAAAGAGAAGGGAAATGATAATTTTATAATGTCTTAAATATTAATGATAGTGAGACGGATTTGTGTGACATTACATCATTTGTAAATAAGAGCCACAAACTTCATGATAAAATGAATTTAGCTGTAGTTAAAGGATTTTTTATCAGATGTGGGAAAAACATAAAAATCAATGGGACAAAAAACTGTCTTGTCATTCTAAATAAAATGGAGGAAAATGATGGGACGCTGAGTCACTACTGACTGCAGCACTGTAGGATTCTGGGTGATGTAGTCAAGGAGCCATGGCGAGGGAGGACAGGAAAGGGAGGAGCCAGAGTAGGGGTGTGTGCGTCTGTGTGTGTGTGTGTGTGTGTGTGTGTGTGTGTGTGAGCTCATAGGGACATGCACTTTCAGACTAAATCTGATGTCAGGTCAGTTCAGTCATTTCAAACCCTTGACCTTGAAATATCAAAAAGTAAAAATAATTCAATATTTCAGTTTCAATATTTCAAATTTGAGCTGAAATAACTGAAGCCGATCTGGGATAAGGTACAAGAGAGCAAACTTTAAACCCAAAAGACGTTAGGGAGCAGGAAGCAGCAGGGGAGGGGGGTGTGAGAGGATGTGGGAGGGGGGCGGATGGAGGGAGGATAGACCAAAAAGAGAGATAGTTACTACAGAGCTGGTTGCAGGGGCAGACTTTTTTCACCATCTTCCCTGCGAGGCCGGACGACAACGATAGGAGGATTGGGAGAGAGTCAGAGTTAAACCCCGCCCACAACACCCCACAGCCAAACACAATGCATCCCAGTGGGATTATTTCCACCTGAGCTCGTCAATAAACACTTCGGGGTTGAGTTGCCCATGAACATCTTCACCATCTGGCGTGTTTCTCTTTGTCAGGATATGATGTCGCAACGTGACCATATTTAGAGAAACGGAGCTTCGATGAGGCTAAGACGGCTAGACCAGCGCCTTAGATGTGCAAGCGTACGTTACCATGGTGATATAGCCTAATACAAGTGTTTAGAATGGGAATCGCACGCCGTCTCGAAAGGACTGCCTGAGAACCGTGGCTTGAAGATGCTTTTGGGTAACCGACCCCCCATGATCTGAGTCCTCTACAGCTCAATGGGGTGGGGTGGGGGGGCACACCAGAACTGGGTCCAATTTAAAGTTCATGCATACAAAAACCACCATTTCCACACCTCTCCAGGAGCAGAAGATAAATTCAGTTCTTAAATTCAGGCTGAAAATGAAGACATTTTATGCCAATATTGGTGATCAATGAGACCCAGGTCTGTCTCCCTCCCCTCCTGCTAGGCATAAGGGAACAGGTGTGAGAGAGTGTGGGAGGGGCTGTGAGGAAAGGGTTTGAAGGCCAGGAGTAAAGAAAGGAGAGAGGGCGTTTGAGCTGCAGAGGCATTCATAAACTCTCTACATCAAGCACAAAACATTTAACCAATGAGAAATACTGTAATCATAATATTAAAAAAGTTCTGAATCAAGACATAAAAATGATGATGCACAGTAAAAACTGTCTTTAAATGAACAATCAATGATTCGTTGAGATTTATCAAGAGAAATCAAAACACATCCTGTTTGAAACAACAACAATCTGAAGTCGTCGGATCTCATCTCTGAAGAAGATGAAATCGTTTCTCAGCTGAGAAACCAGATTATTTTATGACTTCATCACAATGACTTTTTATGTTAATTTTTTGCCCTGTAATTTTCTGATATTCTGATTGTGGCCTCAAACTTCAGATGGTGAGTTTTCGGAGCCCTTTCTATCAATTCCAATTCTAGAATTTTATTGCTGACAAAGCTGCTGTGTTCAATGTTGATGCTAACGCTTGGATCATGTTTTGGAGGTACTGGTTTTGTACAGGATGCTGGTGAGATCAGGCACCGATATCCCATGGAAGACAAGACAACCATGACTTTACAGATATAAAGAAGATATAAAACTAAAGTAAATAATAAGTCAGGACGGCGGCTAGGAGAAGAGCAAAGAAATAAAGCGTTACACACAAAGAGCCAAGCAGGGCGTACTCAGAAAGCGCGTCCTCCTGCTGCCAGGCTTGAAGGCCAAACGCTCCGAACCCCAGCTGAACTTTACACAGCCTGAAGAGAGGGATGGGGAAGAAGAGGAGAGAGATGAAGAAGGTGGAGGAAGAGGTGAAGAAAAAGGAACAGAAATTAAGAAGAGTGGAGAGGCAGTAAAGACAGAAATTGTGTTGAGTGAAGGAAAGAGACAAAAGGTGAATGAGTACACAGGAAGAATCAAACAGTGAGGGAGTGAAGGTAGACCGCATGCATTTATCTCCATGTGGTGCATTTCTGATGTTCTGGGGGGGGGCTTTAGATATGGAATTCATGGCTGGACGCCTACCTGGGGTGGGAGCACACAGGCTGGGAACAGAGAGCGCGCCCTCGCTGGTGTAGGTTGAACACAAGTTGTTACTGGAGGGAGAGGGTTTGAGCGGCTGGAGCTGAGTGCTGCTGCAGGAATTGGCTAATCCTCCGGGGGCCAGCAGAGCTAGCTGGGGGGGGTACATGGTGGGGACGCTCTGGGCGGATAAAGTGCTGCCTGGAGATAGCAGGAGGCACGGGCAGGGGACGACAGGGCAGGAACGGCGTACGACAAGGGGCAAGAGACGGACACGTGACACACCAGTCAATCCCCAGACGTGAACACACACACACCCCACATACACACACACACGCACACAAACACACAGAGAAAGACAGAGACATAAAGCAGTCAGAAATGTTCAAGCCTGCAGCCTGTTCCAGAGTCCAACCGCAAGCACACGTAACCAAGCGACACAAACATGTATGTGCACACAAATGCATGAACACAGAGGTGATGCGATTACATTTACATAGAACCCAACTTTGGTGGCACTCAACAACATGCTAAAAATGCTAAGGCTAATGTTTAGCATTGAACTGTTGCTCATTAGCTGTGATACGAAGTAGATCTGACTGTGATGGAAGGAAATAGCTTTAAATTCGAAGTCTGATCACATCATCATATCAGTATTTGACCCCAATAGCGACGACAATCTATCCAACAGTAGTTCAGACATGTGACGTTTGACCAACGGTCATGTGACCCTCAGAGTTATGAGGATTTACTGTCTTATTGCTTCTGAATGACTTCTTCATTATGAATGTTTACCTTGCTGCAACGGACTCTTGCTGCCGTGCGAGGAACTGGTTCTTGACGATTTGGAGGATTTGCTTTTGGTAGGCCGTCGTCTCCTTCCAGTCAGGGTAATAACCGGGGGGAGCGCAGTGGCTGGAGGAGCCTATGGAAAAACAGGAAGGCGGTGATTTACTTGCATTGTGATGCATTTAAGGTGATGTTTGCATCAGACCATGATTACCTTTCCCAGCTTAGTAAACAGACGGTCAATTTCCTCCTTCTGGCGGGAGTGGAGGGCCTGAATCTCACGCATGTGCCTGGTGGGAATGATGAAAAAATACAATTGGGAAACAGGCAGAAGAAAGTGATAGTGATTGTAGGGAAGCAAGGGCAGAGGAAGGAAGGCTTGTTTTTAAGGAAGCATCCCTTTTCAAGAGTGGAAGGGAACGAAGAAAGGAAGGAAAGAGTTCTTAACCTTAATCTTGAGGGTCAAGACAGAAAAAAATGGCGAAAAAGAGGAACAGATAAAAGCTGACTATAATGGAGCATTTAAACAGAAGACAGACGAGACAAAAGTCTAGTATTTTTCAAAACTGTCAATAGGGGAACTGAATATTTCTATCCCTGAGAGTTTTGAGAAGAGATACTTGCTTTTCTCTCAGGCGGCCAATTTCCCGTTTGAAGTCCTCATCCTCAAACTCGGAATCATTGTCACTGCTGATGTAGGAGTTATTGAAGGAGTTGTTGTTTAGACTCGGCAGTGATGCTTTGTGAGAGGGGTCTGGACTCAAAACTTCATCCCGATCAGTTTGTCCGTTCGCAGCTGGGGTGGCAGGCGGAGGGGTCTGCACGGACTCGACGTTCTGCTCCACGGCACGACTGACGGAGAATCGACCGACTCGGGCCTCAGAGTTGGTGGTAACCTGAAGAAAAACAGGAAAAATGTAAGATGGAGTGAAGATGGATAGGAAGGCATCACAACATGATCAGGAGGGAATACCTGGAAGCGTCCGATGGTGGTGGTGGGCTTAGGTGAGGGGCAGGGTGAGGTAAAGGGAGACGGGTGATGAGATCCTCCCAGAGTCCTCTGCGGGAGTCCATCCACAACGTCTCCTGCTTTTCCTACAGCTTGTGCTCTAAAAGGAGACAAGACGTCTTTGTGCAGCGTATTCTCCGGGCTCGAGAGGCTGGAGGAGGACGAGGAGGTAGAGGATGAGGAGGTGGTAGATGAAGATTTTATGGAGGGCGCCTTTTTGACAAGAGGCTCCTCGGCAGCCAATGAGACCTGAGTGAACAGATTAATGGAGACAAACAGAAATATATTTTATTAATATATCAGGGAATTAATAAAACAGGTGAGAGTGTTTCCACCCTTAAACTAAAAGCTCCTGATACATTTTTCACAATGTCTGTAGGAAATATAGAAATGATATGTGATGCAAATCGTACCTGAAACCTCCCCAGTTTGATGCCAGGACCGTGAAAGGACGCCGATTCTTCATCCAGAGACAAAGGAACTAAAAACATGTTAAGAAATTTAGAAACATGTCATTAGATCATAATCATTAGATTAATAGATGTATTAATATGCATACTTGGTCCCCCTGGAGGTAAACCACTGTGAGACGCCTGTGGAACACAGAGAGAAGACAAAACGGGATCTTTAGGAGTCGTCTCCTTGAACCAGAGCAACACATGCAGAACAGAATGAGTGTGTGTTTACCTGTGTGTTCACGGTGACGGGAACAGGTTCTGGACTCAGTGCTCTCCTCAGCTGAGCATCCAGGTCCTCCAGGGGCTGCTGGGACTACACAAAAACCAGATATGCACACACACACACAAATGTGAGCAATAAATGAATAAATATATAGACACACACAGAGAATGTAGTTGGTTACCAGTGCAAGCATCAGCCAAAAGCACGCATGTATTGACATCAAGCAGGCATAATTTAAGGATTTTCCAAAATGTTGTTGTCCAAACTGATGACTGCAAACAAGCTGCAAAAATAATGACTGCAAAAATCAGAAAATTAGCTAATTAAAATTTTTTTTTCTTGTGAGGCATAAAATCAGAGCACGAGTCACTAATATTAAGCCTTTTTCTCAACGTCGTTTAAGATCTTATCAAAAAAGTTGCACAAGCAAAAATAATTGAACAATTCTGGACAAAAGGGAAGAAGGAGGACGTTTGTTAAGTTTCACTTTCGTGACACAAACAGTCACAGGTCAGGTGTCTGAGGGGAAATGAGGTCTTTTATTCCCCTGAGCGTTTAATCTGTAATTAACGAAAGAAATAATGGAACTCAAATCCTGAGTGGGCTTCGACAAAGGCATGATTATCTTAGTCGAACGGAACAAGTCTCGTCCACAGGAGTTATGTAAGTGGAGTGAAGTGAATACGTGCAGCTCCACAGGTTAGGTCACAGTTAATTTCTGGAAGGCAACATTCACAGCCACAACAAAACAGTCTGGACATTACAATCAGATCTGTGTGTGTGTTTCAGCCTTGAAGGGCTTAATTCTCATCCTGTCTGTGCCCCACATCTTTCTTTGGCTCACTTTTTTAAAAGGAAAGTAGAGGCACTTCTTATGCATTTGATGTTAAATTTCATTGCACAGGAGAAGCATGATTTCTATGCACAACAAACACGACACTGCAGTTATAAGCACTACAGACAAAGCAGGATGAAAACGCGTTTTAACCTGCATTACAACTTAGAAAAACAAAAAAAAACAAAACACCTGTATTAGACAAGGTCCAGGGAAAGATGACAGGAGCTCTGCACAAGGAGAACTGACCTATTCCCAAAGATCAGAGGTGATGAGATAAAGAGAAAGTGGGAGAAACAAAAGAGAAAAGACTTGTAAAGGAGGTTATAAGAAGGATGGAGACAGAGAATGTTACAAGGAATTAACATGCCAGATGAGTTGTAAAGAAAGACGAGAAACATCCTGGGACATTTTCACTCTGTAAAGATGAAATATTCAGACTTCCTAACCTTTAAAGGTCATTTACCTTGAGAGGTTCTCAAAGAAAACAGTGTGTTTTCTGAAAGCAGAATTCACACGACATCAAGACTTCGTTTCACAGATGGGGGCTTTAAGGAGACTAGTTGGACCTGGGCGTTTAAGGAGCTTTGACTCACTAGCTGCACCTCACAAATGAATAATTTCATGGTTAAAAAGTTCAAGATGCTAAAAAGAAATCTTAAAAAAGCAGACTTTGTGGAGAGGCGGATATAAAGGACTTCCTGCTTGAGACAGAAGACGATCCAGGCTCAAGCAAAGACGTTATCTTTATTGCGTTTTCTTTGTACATGAAAGCAGCTTTGGGAGGTGATATCATTTAAGTCCTGTAAAGGATTCCTCTGATCCACAAATATTGGTCTGGAGGGCTTCTTTAAGGCATGTTGGGCTTCATTTGGATGTTCTATCTACTCCACGCTCCCCCTCACAAACGGTAGTGAGCTTTTTATCCTCCTTGCTACAATCCACCGTCGATTGTGATCCAGATTAGATTAACTTTGACTCTGAAACACGCGTTTTAGCACAAAACTGGGCTTGAACCCCATCTGTGAAACCAACTGGAAGTGTTTTCACAAGATCTACATCAGTCCCCAGCTAATCCGGATCACTCACCGGTACCCTGGACAAGGGTGTTTTGGATGGAGTGGTTTGGCCAAAGGATGAAGCGGGGATGACTGTAGAACCTGAAAGTAGGCAACATTATTAAAACGAACGCGACCTGACAGCAGCGGGTATTCAGAAATACACCCACCCATCTGTCCGGGGGTGGAGATGGGTGTTTCAGCACACTGGATAGGAGCAGGTGACCCCAGCGCTAGGCTTGATGGGGGCTGAGGGGTATTGGCTGGCTGGATGGAGCAAGGTGTGGGGACAGATGTGCTGGAGGTAGAACAGGGGACGACCGGGGATGAGGTGCAGGCCACGGAGGCTCCAGGCGCAGGTTCAGCAATGACGATGTCCCCCTGGGCGGGGGGCACCCCTCCCCCGAGGTCCATGAAGAGAGACCGGAGCTTCTTTTCCAGGGCTTGGATATCATCTGGTTTGCCTTGAGACTCAGCGGTCGCCTCACATCTGAGATCAGCATATAATTAGTCCTGATAAATAAAAAAAGAATCAACAAAAATCATCCTCCTCTCACCTCGCGTCACTTTCCCCACAGTGCGCATGCGGCTGTCCAGGCATCGCTGCCGTTTGCGGCTGGGAGTGGACCAGAGTCGGCTGGACTGAAGGAACGTTTGTGGTCACAGGCTGGAGCCCCACGGGGGAGAAGGAGGACGAGGCGGGGGGAGGAGTGAGGTGAGGAGCGGCAGAGGGAGCCAGCTGGGGGCCCGGGATGGCAGTGGAAGAGACGTTAGGGCTGGAGGAGGTAGGGGAGACCGACAGATGATTGGAGGAGACTTCACTTGCAGTATGAATGGAGGAAGGAGGGGAGGACACAGGGGGGGCAGTTGTGTGGACGCCGCCCGGAGGTAAAGGGGAAGGAGCTGAAGTAGTGATGACAGCAGAACCCATCTGAGGCTGGGGGAAAGCCTCGGGCTGAATCTGTGCTTGCCCCTGGACCTGCCCCTTGGGTTGGGATGCAGCCTGCGGGGGCACCTGTGGCTGGAGCACCACAGCAGGAGGAGGAGGGGGGGAGGAACAAGGAGTGTTGAGACGGGCGACAGGCACAGAGGTCGGGGTGACGATGGAGGGAGAGGAAGGAAGAGAGGAATCCGACAGCTGCTCCTTTGCCTGGTTTAAATTAGGAGGGACACGCCCGGCCAGGACCTCCACAGCGGGGGCTAATGTGTTAGCCTGTGGGGGGACAGAAGCTGCTGCAGGCTGCAGAGGAGGATGGGTGGACTGGATGGAGGCTGGGGCGGTGCTGGGACCAGCATCAAAATGATTCTGTTTGAGCTTGGAGAAGGCTTGTTGTAAGGTGACCGCCCCGGCTGATTGGGACAAACCCAAAGTTTGTTCTGGAGACAGAACTGGAGCTGCAGCAGGAGGAACTGGAAGAAAAAGACACTGAATGACGCCACAGAATTTTTAGACAGACATCACGTAATTATAGAGATAAAATCACATTTAAAAAAGGTAGTGATCAAATCTAGGGACTCGTGGAACTTTGCAAAATGATTCAAGGTGTCCAGTTAACGTTCCAATGTTTCAACCAGAAGGTTGGAAGAAGTTTCACCCTTCACCATAGGGGTCATCCTTTGTTTTAGAGGCTGAAGTCCATCTGCTTCTAACTCAACCTGAGGATTGATCCAAACCGTGTGAATGAGATTCTACGCAAGCAACCAACATTATTTAATTTCCGCAAATTCCACTCCATTTGAACAGAACATTGGTGGAAATGTCTTGTAAATGCATTACACCTTAATCTCCTTAAGGAATGTTTTTTAGTCATCCTTAATTGACCTTTATAACAGACATGATCCAGACCTGTGTCAGGAGGAGCCGCTGCAGCAGGAGCCGGAGGAGACGTGGGAAACACCAGTTCCTTCAGCCTGGCCTCGGGTACGGGGCTGACGATGAACCTCCGACCCGCTGAGTGGACCACTTGTGACGTAGCGCTGGGATGGATGTCTGGGACAAGATTTAAATCAATACATGACATTATTATTATCCTATAATAAAAGCCACGAGTAAAAAAAATAGGGAAATTTCTCGTTTATAAATGTTTAAAACCAGGTCAGCCAAGTCGCCCTGGAGCTATCTTTAATTATTTTAAAGCTTTTTTATTTATTTTTATTTACCTGGCATGGGGATAGATATCGTAGGAATCTTCTGCTCTTGATCACCCGCCATCTGTAGATCAACAACAGATGGATGAATCAAATAAACGTTATATATTTTCATTCAGAGTGGGGCAGAAAAATAACGCCTTGTTTTTACCTGGCTGCTAGCATCTCTCTCCAGTCCCTTCTCATCAGCATTCTCTATCACCTCTCTAACCTGCTCGATGAACGACTCCCTCTCGCTCTCCAAGATGAACTCACTCTGGACCTGAAAGATGAGGGTGAGAGAGTTAGATTCAGGATGGTTTTAGATGTGAAGCAGTGAGAAATACAATCAGGTGACGGTACCATGATCTGGGCGATCTCCTCGGGGTTGTCTCCGTCAAGGTCAAACCTGAAGGTCACCATCTTCCTGTTGTGGGTCTCCAGCTGACACTCCGCGACCCGGTCCCCTCGGTTGGAAATCTACAAACACATAAATGCAGAAAAGAAAAACACAACAATAAAGAAGGAGACACAAACTAAACAGATGACTATCTTGATAAAACTTTCCTCATTAATTTTCATTGCAACTCATACATGAGCCAAAAAAAAAAAAAGTACGTATGGGGGCTCCACTATAAAAACATTTATTGTTTGATTATGATTGGCTACGGGCTTTAGAGTCTCCTCTTACATTGAGAACATTGAGTTTGGCCTTGGAGAGCTTCTCGTGTCGCGATCGGCTTCGCACGGAGCGTCTCTGATGTCGTTTGGCGGAGCGACCTTCGTGGCGACCTCCTCCTCCCTCGTTGCCGTCGCTCAGGCCCGACATCTCCGAGTGGCAGCTGAGTTAAAGAGATACAAAGCACCCGTTAAATAAGGAAGGAAGGGATAAAGGGAGCTTGATGAAGGTTTTGTGTCAGTTATTACCTCTCTATTGACGAGAGCACTTGAGGCGGTTGTAACTGGGATTGGGAAAGCTCTGACGGTTGAACGGGGGACTGAAAGACACACAAGTGTGTGAAACGTTACACTCACACACTATCAGCCTGAATGCTGTCACCAACAAACAAGAATAATATAGTTGTGTGGGGAAAAATAATAGAAATGCAAGAAATATGAGCCAAGTGAAGCGAGAAAGAGAACGTTTTTCAAACAATAATAATAAAAACTAGATCATGCTGCAAATCAAAACCTCCACTCATGGTATCTCTAATAACACATGTAACCCTGTTGTGTAAATGAAGCTCTAGGGAGACTCATAAAGCTGCAGATCCAGATTATATTTGACATTTATCTTGCAGTTTTTCCAGATGTTCTTCAAACGTCCCGCTGACATCAGACAAGCAACCCAGTCAACATTTCTCATTAAAACTCATTTATGTTTTTGTTTTTTTTAAATAAACTAAGCCATGACTTGAAACATTAAATTGCTTATTCTAATAAACATTAAAAAAGCATTCATCTGTTCTTTATTATGGATCTCATGCTATGAGATTAATCAGGAAGCAACTTCGATAGAAATCGATTTCTCAGATCTGACTGCGAGGTGTGGATGATATTGGGCTTCATGCAAATCCACATTCAGGGACGGATATCCACTTGGTGGGTTCTACTGACCAATACCTGGGGAGGGGCCTCCACGGCTGTGTCAGGCGGGGCGGTGACTACACTGATGATTGGCACCACGGTGGCCAATGGCTGAGGCACAGGTGTGGAGACAGGAGGGGGAAGAGGAGGAGGGGGGGAAACAATAGTCGGCGCCCCACCAACAGAAAGTGGCAGAGGAGAGGGAGGGGTCGCCATAACCACCGTTGGCGTGGGCAAAGTCGCCACGGAAACGTCGGACGGGGTTACGCTGGGCTGAGATGAGGAGGAAGGGCCAGGAAGAGAAAGAGGCAGAGTGGGGAAAAAAGATAAGGCAGGAGGAAAAAGTGAGAGAAGGTAGAATGCAACATCACAGGGTGGATGAGGAAGTAGATAAAACCGAGCGGGTGACCGGGTCACACAGATTTATAGCCGCCACATCAGGAACAGCGAGTTAAGTCGCTCTTTAGTTCAGCTCTTTGTTCTCATTAAAGGGTAAAACTTGGCGTCAGTCCGAACCTCGTGACCATCATCGACACAGAGACACACACTGTTGAATGGAAGACCCTCAACAAACTACGTTCTGATCGAGATAACTGGAACAGTGTATCAGTGACAACATCTCAAGCGAAGCACCAGGCCGTGAAAGGACAACTGTGTTAAAACACACGCGACTCTTGAGTTCATGCAACCACAAACAGAAAGAAAATGTCTCCAGGCAAAACACGGTATGCCTTTACATGTGGCAGAAACACAAACTCTTTGTCTGAAGATGGTCAACACATTTTAACTCTGTTGCCACTTCAGATATGGTTTTAAATATTCCTACTTGTGATTTATAGTTACGCGGAGGAAGGTCTTAACTTCTAGGGCACATGTGTCAAACTCAAGGCCCGGGGGCCGAATGTGGCCCGCCACATTATTTTATGTGGCCCGCAAGCGCATAAAAGGTCAGAGTATTTAAAAATAGGTCAAAAGTGTGCTTTGACCAAAACTACATTTCCCACAATTCAGTAATTAAGCCAATTTTAACTCTGACAAAACCATTTTGAACAAAGTTAATGTCCCAACTTGTGTTTAATGTCATTTTTCTTTATTTACTCGGATAGTTTGATCCTTGATTGATGGAGTTCTGTGGGTTTAATAACCTGACAAATTAAAAGGATTTATGTTAGAACAGAGCAACAAGTAAAAAATTGTTTCTTTCCAACTGCAATGTTTGTAACTTGAATAAGTAATAAATTCAGAGGTATTTAACATTAAGCAGTAGTTACATTTATTTTGCATTACATTGAGTTACATTGAGTTACATTTATAAGTTACATGTGGCCCTTTGAGGACAGCCATTATGCTGATGCTTTTTTAATACTAATTTTACAGAGTAATAAAAAGGATCAAGTGTAGAAAACTATTTTAAAAAATTTATTTTCTTTGAAATATGAATTGTGTGAAGACGTATTCTAACTTCCTGCCTCCTTCTGTGTATGTTGTTGCATTAAAGTTCCATGTTAATTAGGAAGACATGGTCTGAAAACATTGGTTATGATGTCATGTTACCTACAAAAATCCCCACAATTATCTAAAACTGGATGTGCTGTTCACTTTGAAAACCATTACGAATCTTTCTTTGGTATTGTCTTCATCAAATGAAGATATGATGCACAAACTCCCTTTAATCTAATATTTTGCTCTTTGTAGATGACACCAGATTTCAGGAATGTTATCAATGCTCCTTGTTGCTCCTATGAATCCTGTTTCAGTTCTGATGTAGGAAATATTAGACCCTTAAATTTCTAAAGCTGTGCTCTTTGATTTGTAAAGCATCTTTTAAATTACTAATGACTAATAGAAGTTGTTCGAGTGAACTAAAAGGAACTACGGGAAACAAACACACACATCAGGACAGACACATACAGCCGCCTGTGGGCTGGACATCAACATACACTGTGTAAAGTATAATGGTACCTGAACCAGAGCTAGCTGAGCAGCTTGGTACAGGAAGAAGAGATGCTCTAGACTGGGAGAAGGACTGAGGTCACAAAACTAAAAACATCCATTCAGTAAAAAAAAACCACAAACATGCGCAACAACACAAAACCAAACCCAGAAATGAGCCAAGGCAGCATGCAAATAACGACACAGAAAGTGTTAAAAAAAAACATGGTAAAATATGAACAGTGAAAAACAGAATTCAAGTCAAGCACACCATGCACTAACAATACACTGATGTGCACTTATAAAAATGCAGGGACTGGGTTGCTTAATGGCAAGACAACGTACACAGCAGCTGAGCACGAATTATTAGCTCATTAAAAACTGCCTGAGAGTCAGGTCAGCCCAGTGGGTGCACAGATAGTCACACCTACAGAGCTAATGACACGACCTCAGTGATCTACATGATCCAGTGTATGAATGCTTCCATAATAGAAGACTAATGCTATCTTAGATTATGCTAACCTCTGAGTTACAGTCATGAACACATCTGCATTCATGCAAATGTTCATTATTATATTCAGAAACAGATAGGTGTGTGCGTGTGTCAATACGCGTGTCAATACAAGTGGATTAACTTGAATTAAATCCTGCACCTGCATGCATCTTACATTAGAAATGTGTTTGTGAAGTATTGTCCAGTGTGTATTTCAATTACTGTACAGGTACCACAGGTACTTGACGTACCTGCGCAGATGCCTGAGGCAGAGGTGTGTGTGTGGGGCTCTGAACTGATGTAACACTCTGATTGGATGAAATAACCTGGATAAAGAAAGAGAGTCAAAGAAATGATGTGAGGCACAGAGAGAGGAAAAGTTGTCAGAGAAGCCACAAATGAAACATTAACATGCACACAGGCGTCCTGTTTTTAGCTTCTGCTAAAACTCATACCCAATTCATGAGGATACGATTTTAATCTAATTAAATTCAGTCATATAATACCCTCTTTACTTTTGATTTCCTAGTAGACCAATTCCTAAAATGAGATGAAAATCATGAGACAGCGAAAAGTTTGGATGCCAACTAACATAGCGAGTGTTACCGGGGGGGGGGGGGGGTCGTTGTCATTTTCATTCAAATAAACTTTTTCTGACAAAAAACCCATTGAATTTCATGCTCAATCAAATCCTTTCAAGGGTGCAATTAGTGGTTTGAGTGGCAGCCTTTCTAAACAAATCACTCTGGTTTTACTGTGGGCAAAGTGCCGGCCCGTGGGACGTATGAATTATTACCGAATGCTGCTTCAGTTTGGTATTTTATTTTTAAAGGAGGGGGTGGGGTTGCAGACCTAAAGAGATGGAGTAGTTTGAACTCCTCTGGGCTGCTGTAGTAGTTGTTTTACCTGCTGGGGCGTCCCGATGGGAGCCGGCTGCACCGCGGCGGCGGGTACCAGAGGGGGTCCTGTAGACGGCTGTGGGGAGGGAGCCTGAACCTGCTGTTGAGACACAGAGGTAGGGAAAGAAAGGCAGAAAAATGGACAGAGAAGGGAAGATGCAACATTTGTGGGATGGAGGAAAGAGGTGAGAAACCAAGAGATCAGCAGTAAAGAGAGAAGGAGAAGAAATAATTAGAGCGTGTTTTTAGCATGTCGACCAGAAAACATCTATGAGTGTAAACACAAGGTAGAACGAAGTCACTAGTGATACGTCTACAGTGCTTTCTTGTGTCTGCACACACGTACACAAACTACACATGTACAAACAACAGATATATGCACACCAATAACTACAGTGTGCATATACACAACTTGTAATGAGGTACTGTACTGGGTTTAGACAGGGGGGGGGGGGGATTCTTAACATGCAGGTCAGACCCTAAATGATTGTTAGTGAGAAGCCATTAAGCACAGAGTAGAAGCTGAAACACTGGCTTAAACCGACATCTGAACAACTCAGACTGTGGCAGCGTTTGTGCTGCTAAATCTGATAAAAACTTATTTCACGAGAGCATCAAGCCTAACGGGGCTCTTTCATTCCTCCTTGGCTTCATCATCAACTTCCTCTACCGACTGAACCCTTAGAAGGCCGTTTGCAACTTCCTGCTTGTCACAAAGCCCACCCCCACGAACTGTGGCGGGAGCTTCAACAAGCGCGTTGCACCAGGGACACACCTACCTTTTGTCATCATCATATTCAACATAATGACAAACTGCACAGCACAGATATCCCATAAATAAAATGCACACGTGGGCAGAGAACTGAAATGTAAATGTCATGAAAGAAAAACTGGAAATGACAAAATATTAAAAACAAAAGGAAAGGTTGTAAGGAATTAAAAACAACAAAGAATGTAAAGGAGATATCAGCATTCTAAGGGTTTGATAATAAACTTCAGACTTGTGTAGGAAGATACCAGCATGGGTAGGAATTGGTAAAACATGCTAGAGTACAGAACCATGAAGCCACCGACACGAAACAGAATCGCTTCACAAAATGTTTCTATTCACTGTTGCATCGCTCATGTTGTTTAAGCCTCCACGTTTTGTTGTTTTTGTTGTATGAATCTGCGTGTTTGTCCGTACAAATCAACAAAGCCTTTGCAGTTTCACCAAATTTCCAAGATGTCGTTTGATTCCCGACAGTATTCAGTTTTCTTACACACACAGTGTGCGACGTTACAAGTAGCTAATAGAAGTTAACATCATCACAGGACTGAACGGACTTTGGATTTGTACAAGCAAAAATGGGAGTATACTGTGAAGCATACCCTTAAAAACACGCATTTCTCATATACTACTGTATATGACCATACATACAAAATATTACTTACTGATATTGACAAATCAAATGACACCAACGCAAAGAAAGGAGGCTTAGACTATTCGCTTAAAAGCTCGTTTGCCAGAGTCAGTCTCAAAGATCACCTTCTGAATGTTGCAGTTAAAATAATTCTGCCTCAATAATCCAGTTCCTAAGACTGGAATCTACTGCGTCCATATGGCACATAAATCTATCAGCATTACTGGATTAAAAATTTCATAATTAATTAATTCTTCTATTAGCAGACATTTTGCGTCAGCCGATGCACAAATAAAGGGAAATGCTGTGAAAGCGAACCATGAGACTCACTCTGCAGTGATGGTTAAAATCACAACCGAAGGGCTACGTGATAAGCATCAGCTGGGAATCCTGGGTTGACGGGGCAACAACAAAACTGGGACTGGTAACAGCCTCTGGGTCAAATTACTAATGGAAGCTGCTTTTAATAGAAAGACTCCCTCCTGGGTTATTAAGTAGATTGACATTAAACGGCAACACAAAAGGTCACGAATATTGAACATTCTATAGTAATATCTGTGATATTCTGAGTCAATGATGTTGACAACTCAACTGGATGAAATAAAGTGGAAGTTACGATATGTTGATGACTAGTTGTCAATCTTTGCTAAAAAAAAGCAACTTGTCTATTTTCAACTAGTAACTGACCCAGAAGTCTAGGGATGGTTTTGAGCTCTAAACTCAGTACCAGAATGGGATTCGTGGCCTGCATGGCCAGCAGTGACTCATGGTAAGTCATATCAGGTTGAGCCGGTATCACTGCACCATGCCGGGCCCAGGCACTCTGCATCAGAGTCTCCAACTGAGTCGATGATGCTCCCCCATGCGGGTGCTCAGAGGATGGGGTGGGAGGTAAAAAGCTCTGCATGGAGGGTGGATGTCCCTGGGGATCGAGGTGAAAACCTCCGGAGGATGACTGTGGGATGGATTGAGCCGCGGAAGAATCGAATGAATGGAGGAGAGGTGGTGGGGGAGGAGGCGACTGGAACTCCCCGGCGTCAGAGGAGGCCATCGAGTCGCTGGAGGGATCTGGGCTCCTGTCCTTTATGTTTAAACCTGCGTGGTGCAGAAGAAGACTTCCTGGAGGTAAGGGCAGTTCCGGGCTGACGTATGTGCTCAGCTCTTCTGTCACCGGCTGCAAACGGCTGTACGTTCCTGAACCACCCGATCCAGTTCCAGTATTGTCCTCCAATGGGAGATCCATGGAGCTCCTTCGAGATCGGAAAAGTCTGGAAGCCAGGAGGCTGGGGTCCCCGGCGGCGGCGGCAGCAGCTGCGGCTAAATGGAACTCAAATACGCTTCCTGTTGATGGTGGGGCGTCAGTCATCACCGGCGGTGCAGACATGGAGAAGGCGGAAGAGGAAGCTTGCTGTGACGGAGGGTAGCATGCATCAGACGATGGAGGAATAGCACCACCGGGGGGCGCACTCATGGGCGGAATGGGTGAAGGGATCGGGCTGTGTGCGCTCATTCTTTGCATGATGTGAGGGTGCATAAACGCCGGTTGGTGTGCAGGAACAGGATCGAAACCCAAACTGGCAGCCGCTGCTTGCCTCTGCTGATGGAAGCTCAAGTGGCCAAGCTGGTGTGCAGTCATTGGGTAACCCCCATAAGCCATTGCTTCATAATGGTCCAGCAAGGCAGCTTGATTTAGACTCAGTCTCCTCACTACTTCCCCGTGCTCTGCTCTCATGTCTTTATAGCCGTACATACTCAGGTCAGATTGTCCAGGGAGATGAAGCGCCTCCCCAACACCGAGTCTTTGAGCAGTTGCGGCCAAACTAGGATTTATCATGAAGAGAGAAGGTGCCTCGACTCCCTCCATTCCAGAAAAGGGATGCAGACTGCTCCCATAGCGAGGGTAGGCAGGCTGGAAGTGTCGGGTGTGCGCCTCGAGAATGGACGTGCTCTTGCGCCTCTGGGTGTTGTAGGCCTTCGGAGGACCAGTGGGAGGAGGCGAGAAAGAAATGGGTCGTTCAGGGATGGGAGGAAACAAAATAGTGGGGTCTGGGAAAGTTGAGAGGGGAATGCTCCCTCCTGTTCCTCCTCCTCCTCCTCCACTGTAGGGATGTGGTATTGAATGCTGCTGCGACAATGAGATACAATGGATTTAAAGATGAGACTCACAGCGAGTGCAAAAAAACATAGAAAATGCCCATAAGAATTGAAGAAAATAGTTAAAGACAATCGTTTCAAGACAATAAAAAGAGAAAGAAAAGGGTCATATATCTGTTCTCCACACTAGAAACAAGATGACGGGGTTAAACATGTCAGAATACACCTAAAAGCTGAAGGAAGGAGTCATGAAATGAAGTTAACAGGTAATGTAAGGATGCAAAGCTGCAGTAAACAGACCGACAAGATGACACAGCTGGGAGATAGTGAGAGCTCACAAGTAGATGTGCAATGGGGTTGTAAACAGAGAGAAGAGAGGCCAAATGCTGGCTGTGAACTCAGTAATATCCTGAGTCATCTGCACTCAGTAGAACCATCTTTTATATGACAGAAAATAATTAAATAGCTGGAACCTTGAAGTTCAAATGATCATAACTATAAAACAGTCAAATGGTTTTCCAGACTGCAGATGCAAATGATATTAGAATTGCATGAAAGGGCCGAGTTGAAGCTCAAGCCAGTCAATCTGTATTTAATGTGGACTCATGGTGGTTTAACAGAGGAGGAGAGAGTTAGAGAGAGGTAGAGAGGATCTGAGAGAAAACGTAAATTATAGGTAAAGCGTCTCTCTGACTCTCTTGGTTCTCACCACCACTATGGGCCATTAACACTGTGAACCTACGGGGGTGGAGAACAGGGCAGGTAGGCTGGCCCTCCGCTGCCTGGCCCTGGGCACAGAGGAGGCAGGGTGAAGGGGCAGGACTGTCTCCAGAGCCTTAGAGAGGCGCCCAGCGAACGTTTCCCTCTCCGCTGCGAGGGACATGCAGGGGGCGGCGTAGGAGGAGAGGTCTGGAGGGGGGGTGGACGGCTGCTTTGGAGGAACGACCAGGGGTGGAGGAGCATGGGAAAAGGAGAAGGAGGAGGGGGGGACGCAAACAGACATGCTACGATTTCGAAGACGACGCAACGCAGGCTGCAGCCCAGGGAGAGGGGAGGGGGGGGGTAACGGAAGAAGACATGGAAAACAAAGAAATTAAAAACACTAAACAAATATAACAGCAGTGAAATGTAAAAAAAAATGTGAAAACAGATTTAGTAAATAACAAAAAACAATATGATGTAAAATGTTACTTAAAATTTAAATTATTTAAGATTTAAAAATGAACTCAATATTTAACATGGAGCATCTAAACACCAGGGACTATGCTGAGGCCATTTCAAAATGAAATACAATCATCAAATGTTCTCAAAAAAAAAACTTAAAAAAAAAACTGCAACAACACAAACGGCACAAAAACACAGCAGCGTGACTCAAGTTATAAACAAATACAGAAAAGTCAAATGAAACACGGAATAAAGAAATCGAAAAAATAGTCTCATAAAAAGAAAATAAAAGGATATTTCATGAAATGATTAGTTAATGACTTGAACTGTGAAGAGTCTGCTCGTAGTTATCTTTATTAAAAAATCTTGCTATATTCTATATTCAAAGATTATGTTTAAAATAAGGAAAGCCTTTCAATTATTCAATCAATCAGCATTAATACTGAAAGATTATAGAGCTTTTAAATAAACTGGTTACTGGGTTTGTTGAATAAAATGAAATCTGACAACATTTAGAGTCAGAAGGTCCCAAGAAGATCAAGAACTGAGTGGACAATTAACCCAGAGGAAGGAATTTCATGTATGGCTGCAAAAAGATTGAGATTTTAAAAAAGATGAAAGTAAAAGAGCTCAGCAAACTTTTCCTGAGTGAGCAAAAGAAGCTGAATAAGAAGTCATGGGCCATAAGAGAGGAGGAAGAACCCATGACCACCACACAATGCAAGGTCAACAATTTATCAGTAAAAATGAAAAGAGCTATAATATTCAAATCTCTGGAGAATAAAGGAAACTAAATGAGTGTGTGGGTTGTTTGTTTTTTCAAATTTAAGCATTCGTCTCCCACTTCTTTCCTCAAACTTGAGAGCTGATGTGTTTCTAAACCATTCTGTGGAACTGTCGCTAAATAAAACTAATTAAAATCATGAAAACAGAAAAAGAAAAAAGTGCCTTAATAACGACAGGAACTGAACAGCTACTGCAAACATAAACATTAGATACGAAAAAATTAAAGCGATAATCCAACTGATTGCCATCAAGGTTTAATAGAGAAAATCAATAACATCAATAACACTCAAATTCAATCAATACCTGTAATTCCCAGCCCGGTCACAAACACTGCACACTTCATTCTGACCCACAAAACACACCCCCATGCTCACTACAATCTGACGAGTCACTCCCAGCACACCTGTGGGTGTGCACAGGTGTGCTGGGAGTGACCTCATCCTTGTGTGAAACGTGTGCGTGCATAATTACAATGATGTCATCACTCACCGCGGACGGCGTCGGCTGAACGTAAGCCTGGTGCTGCTGCTGCTGGGGGGTGGCAGAGGGGGTGGAGGGGTATGGGGATTGAGGTTGAGAAGGGGGCTGGGTGGAGGGGGGGCAGCTGTATGACATGGTCAGCTGACCCAAGTGGGGGGAGTCAGAGGAGAAGAGGGAGGAGCCCTGGCCGCTGTCCAAACCTCCTTCAGCTAAGAGAGGGACAGAAGAGCTTATTTTACAACAAATTAATATTTTATGTCTCAGACTTACGATTCAGTAAGTATTAACAACAAGGATCATTTTCTCATTGGTTTACAAAAAAACTGAAGGTTCTCTATAAGGTCGCAACTCCTCCAATGGCAAACAATTACAGGAAGGAAGAATTAACATACCCAGTGTGTAAAACCGGATGAGTGTTAAGTGTGTACCACACCGAGATATCTCAACAATGACCACCCCTGATTCACAGGAAGACCATGACAATATGGAACAATCCTTTAGGCTCATGATATGATCATGATGATGATGATAATGGGTGTCTCCTTAGTGAATACTGTTCGATACTACTGTAGCAACGCATCGCATGCTTTTAATTTCTTTTTTCTTCTCATCAAATGTAGGAATATCAAGGGAATATAGATATGGATGTATTTTTAGAAGTGAATTAAAATCACGATTGGGGTGTTGGATGAGACATAAAAAGAATGTGCAGAATGTGATGACTGCTGAATGTCTTACACGTGTGTGAGATGCCGGTCTGATGGTACTGAAGTTGTTGTTGTTGTTGTTCCACTTCCGTCTCCTCCGCCTCCACCTGAAGACAAAAACAAAGAAAAGTAAAAGGTTCACATTCAGACTAATAACTATTAACAAATAATCAAATGTGCTATCTAGGATATAAACCTGTGTGTGAGAAGGTTTGTGCGCTTCCTGTTGTTGTTGCTGCTGTTGTTGTTGTTGTTGTTGCTGTTGCTGCTGCTGCTGTTGCTGTTGTTCAGTCTCCAGTTTTCTCTTCTCCTGTTCCTCTCGTACCAGTTGCCTTTGCTCTCTCTTTCTCCGTATCAGAGACACGCGGTCTTTAATTGCTTTGGCCATGGTCTTGTGGTCACCGTCGGCAACGTAGCCAGATTCAACCTGGGAAATAAAAGCCGAATTGTACAGATGAGCAAACAGGTCTAAAACTCCAGACCCTGTCATTTCATACATGTATTTTTCAACCCATAGTTGTTTCTAAACTATATTTTCCCTTAAGCCCACTAACTCTCGACTAAACCTGTCACTTCCTCCCATCACCACATCCATTAGTCATTAATATACATTACAGACCATTTCCTGGGCCACATCTTCAGGGACATCTTTGTTCAGGTCAAAGGAGAACTCGATGGCTTCGTTGTCTTTGTATTTGCCTGCAAACCAAGTTAAAAACGGCAAGTCAAGCAGTTGCCTCTGTTTCATACTGAGAACAATTTAAATATCCATACAGCACCAATTGTATTCACCAAACATAAGTTCTCTGATTGGTTAAATGGTGATATTGAGGAGCTATAGACTAGCATGGCTATTACAATCTCTAAAGGGGATAGACCTTTTTTTCCAACATATAAAAGATATTAATTTGATAAAAAATGCCTTTGAGCTTCTTCACGTCTTCTATCCTGAGCCAGAGTTTGATGGCAATCATTTCCCCATCGTCCTCTTCTGCCAGTTCAACCCTGACCCCAGTGTCTTCCTGGAAGAAGGCATGGTTCAACAGGATCTTGATCGCATACCTAGATGAACGAGACACCAAAAATGAGACGTGCATCTAAGATTTGCATTGCAATTATGTCAGATTTGATGGACTGGGGCCTTCCAGTGAGTCTTAAATAAAATATCACTATTCTCAGTCATTAGACAGAAAGATGTAGATATCGGGTAAAGGTGAAAGATGACATTAAACATTTCTGAAGCAGCAGAAAAGAGGGTAAGACGAGGATCCAGCAGAGGTAGAGAATGGAGGACTTTTATTTAATTATGACGGGTGATTCTCACCTCTCATCCTTGTTCGTTTGGATGCAGCCCTCGATAATCTCCTTCACCTCAGGAATGGCTACCTTGTCGAAGCTGCCGGGCTTCACTCCCTGATACACAGAAAGGAAAGAAAAGAAGCATGAGGGGCGGTTTAGAGAAATATTACATCTTTTATACATGCAAACATTCCATATAAGCCAGTACTACATTTGTTCTGCCTTTGTATATGATGCACAATAAAATAATTCTTTCCCATTTGGACACTGAAAGGAGGATAGTCTGAAATATGAACTGCATTGACTTAACTGTCAAAACCCTATTACACACTACAGGATTAACAGATAGTAATTCAATTAAACTTGATGATGTCTGTGAAATTTCCATTGTGTAATTCAAACAGATGAGCCAAGCGAGTCATAGAGATGCAGCAGTCAGGAGGTGAATCTAGAAATCATCACATGAATAGTGAATCGCAGATGCCTGGAAACAACAGAGACACAAAGGAGCCGTCTTTGATGGATAACAGTAATAAATGGCATCAGCGGGGACCAGTTCTGAAGTTTGGCACTATGAAATGGAACATCTGAGGCCTAAGAGTGAAGACGACTGCAGCCTGTGCTGTGCAAAAAAAAACGACTGAGTTGTGGATGAGACCAAGCAACACAAAGAAAGTTACAGTGTAGAAATCAACTTATGTTAAATGTAAAAACAGATATTGATGTCAATGACATAAAAAAAAGTAAAAGAAATTAAGTGGATCCGCATGATGAGCACCAAACAGATGTTACCGACCAGCTTATTCCTTCAAACACAGGTGACAGAAATAGAGACTGAGCCAGAAACAGAGCTGAAGATGAATCAGCAGAAGAGAAATGTGTGGAAATGTGTCACACGCTTGATATTATGTCATTAAATGTTCAACGTTTTTACGTAATTAATCGATTCTTCTGTGCAAAATGAATGGGTGAATAACCAGATCACACATTAAATGTTTTAAAAACATTTTGAACGTTTAAAGACAAGAAGAGCAAAGGACAAAATTAGTCAACTTACCGAGTGGACCAGAAAAAGTCTGACTAACTGAAAACGACGATCTTACTATCCGGCTCCATCTTTCTTTCCTCCTCTCTTTCTTTATCCTACAGCTCCCGTGTTCCCCGTTAAATAACTGTCCCCTATCTCTCTTCCTTTGACTCTCTCGTTCTTTCAAACACACACACACACAAACATGTTTTGACATTCCAGGGGCAAACAAAGTTAGGTCTAATGGAGGAAGTAATGGTATTACCTCTGACCGAAGAAGGAGTGAGGCTGATTGGAGGTCAGGAATGTTCCATGATGCTCGTGGATGCTAAACCCCATGCTGTCTTAAAGTCACACAAATACTACACAGCCTGGATCAATTCAATTAAAATGAAGCCAAAATAGTACCCACCCAAGCAATCCTATACGTGTTTGTTCGGCTTGACCAAACCTCTCCAAAAAGTCTCAAGAAAATTGGTTGGAAATTTTTTGAGGATGCAATAATGGTGCTTTATCATATTGGACTAGCTGAATCGCATCGAATTCATAGCTGCTATTGTGACATCACAACTTCCTAGCGGAACCTTTCAGGGATGGCGAGATATGAGGTGCTCAGTTGGTTGCAATCTGTAACCACAACACTAGAGGACGCTCAGTCCCACACAGCAAACTTTTAAATTCATATTTAGTGTTTTCTTTTTAAGAAATATCCTCACAAAAGAAATTTTGTGAGGAATAAGAGGGATACGCGCAATTTCGGAAAGCTCTATGGATTAAGGTGACAGAGAATGCTGGGATTGTCCTCTTACTTTCAGTGTATGAGATTACTGATATTGAGTCAAACACATGCACACAAGAGACGCAAACCCAGCAGTTTAAGACGCGACAATAATCGAAGGCGAGAAAAAAACGACAAGACGAGAGACAGTGGGCCAGACGGGTATATGGATTGAAATGTAGTGTCTGAATTTATTCTGAGGATGAATCTACTTAAATTAGATGAAGGCCAAAGGCAGACAGAGGTCGTCTTTTCTCTCATGCTGGTTGTCCGAGACTGAGTTTGGATAAAGATCTCCTTAATTAGATTTTTCCTGTCAGTATTTAATCAATTCCATTACTGAGCTGAGCTTAAACAGAGCAGACACACTAAAGCATGAGATATACATAATGAAAGTAGATAAAAAATTTGCAACCGAAGCACTTGTTTTCGATTTTTTTTTAATTTAAATTCTAATGTGCTATAATAATCCCCATAGGGAAATTAATAACTGTGTGTCTGTAGCACCAGACATAAATGTATTTGCACTGATGATACATAAAGTAAATTTATTAAATATGTGATGGGACTGACAGATGTGGAGAAAAGAATGATTGTTGAAGGACTAGAGGAGGACAGGGGGAGGCAGATTTCTGGTAAATTCCTCTGGTCCATTAACCATTGCTGTGTGTGTGTGTGTGTGTGTGTGTGTGTGTGTGTGTGTGTGTGTGTGTGTGTGTGTGTATGTGTGTGTGTGTGTGTCTGTGGTTGTGTGTGTGTGTGTGTGTGTGTTGGGGTGTTGACCTCTCCAGCACTCAGCTTCAAACAGCCTCTAATTGCATCTCTTGTCATCTCTTGTCTGTTTTTCCAGCCAACTCCCATTGAAATCTGAGCAAAAGTTGGACCAGTTGCAAAAAACCTTTAAACTGATTTAAGGATTTTTCCACTAGAAGAATTGAGATTGACTTTGTAATGAGTTTCCTGTTTTTTTTTTAAACCAACAAAGTTTGATTGAATTTTTTTTTTTTTTGCTGCATCTATACTGAATTTGATCTGAGAAGCTTTGGGGTTAAAGTTATTAAGCAGTAACATTCTTTGAGGTGGTATGGAAGTCTGTTGTTGCTCCCCAGTGAAGAGGAACATGCAGCCAAACAACATCTTCTCACAGTTTGACTCTTTGCCTTTTTGTCACTTGTGCAAGAAAGTACAAGCGAGGGAGGGATGAGAAGGGAGGGGGCACGAGAGCGAGAGACTAATCAGTACAAAAACACAGTCATATGACTGGATCTCTCTCTGCTCATGCTAAACTTATTAATACTGTCAGTAAACATGTGCGGAAGGAAAGCGTGGTTGGAAGAGGAAGGAGATTTGGAGACTGGTGCGAAACAAACTATCACATTTAAGCAAGCTACTTACACTGGTAACCCGCCGGTAGATCTGAGCAGCGTTCTGACATTCAGAGTAAGGGTACTCTGAGGTAGCCATCTCCAGCATACACATCCCAAAAGCATACACGTCTACGGATTCATCGTATTTCTCCTCGTACATCTCTGGAGCCATGAACTCTGGGGTTCCTGAAAAAAGAAGGAATTATTAAATCTGTGAGTCAAAAAATGAGTCTGATTTAACGTAAAACCAAATGATTGATCATCACTCTGACGGCCCACAGACTTCTAATATAGAGAATGTCAGCCCCCCCCCCCTTTCTGCTGCCTGGGCCCACGTTCTTGCCACACACCACCAACTATGTGAAACCGGATCATTTTCTATGGAGAAAATATTTTCTGGTTTTCTCCTGTCCTGGAGGTGCTCCATGCAGAGTTTCCTAATCATGAGCTTTGTATCAGAAGTAACAGCTAACCAGTGCTAATTATACCTGCTGCTTCTGAGTTAGCTCACGCGGTTGTTCAACTAGATGATTAGAGGTTTGTGGCTACAAAGCTGGTAATTTAGTGGAGAAAAAAAATTAATGCCACAAAGGTTATAAGAAGAAAAAGGATGCTAACGTAGGAAGTAAGAAAGCAGGCTGCAAGACAGATGTCATCTTGTGCTGCAGCTCTGACTTGATGTTTGGATGCATAGCAAAGTGGTTTCGGGTTTTTAATTATGAGTAATACCATCATAATAAATACACTTGTACAGATATCCAGTTTTACGATAATGATCGATTAGCGTGTTGCAATTTCAGAAGAAAAGAACATAATATGCACGCTGTGGTTCTGCCATGAAGTACTGTACATCAATGACATATTACTTTATATACATTTAAATTCCGTGAATGATATTTATGCATATCTCACACATACTCGTTAACAGCTGATCGTATTTCATGAGGCTTAAATAAACCGGCTGATTTAAGCGGCACATGGTGCAAACGTTTATGGCGAGCAGACAAGCTAAATCTCAAAAGAATGCTTGAAACGAAGTCGTAACTTAGAAATGATGCTTCCTGATACCACATAATGGCCTTGCATGCATATATATGTGTGGATTCTGCAAGTGTCCAACTACTTGAGGTCTGCCAAACAGCTGCAGGACTTACAAAGTAGATCCTTCTCTCCTCTGGTGCACGTATACCCAAATATTTGCGGTCAGCTCCATAACTAAACCACTGAACGGTAGCCAAAATATTGTGCGGAGCACATTTCACACATATTTGTGCATATTGAGTGTATTATATGGTGAGTGCATGTCTGTGTGTGTTTGGGGAGCATCTCCGGTGATGGAGCAGTCAGAGCATCTCCAGACAGCTTGTTTGCATTCCACTTTGCAAATACCAGAGGTTTAGATTTACAACCAGATATTCTAGAGGCAGAAAAAATCAATCTGCATGGAGCGGTGTCTGCGCTCACAACTGCTAATGTGAGCTAGCATGTGTGGACACTTGTGTATGTGTGTGTGTGTGTGTGTGTGTGTGTGTGTGTATGTGTGTGTGTGTGTGTGTGAGTGTGTGTGTGTATCTGTCAGGCATGGGTGCTTGAGGGATAGTAACTTGTGCATCTTCCTACCTATGACACTCTTAGCAAAGGAGGCCCTTTTCAGCGTGGCCAAACCCAAGTCTCCTATCTTCACCGAACCCGTGGGCCCCGTGATGAAGATGTTGTCGCATTTCAGGTCCCTGTGGATGATGGGCGGGGCTCTGGTGTGCAGGAAGTGGAGGCCCTTGAGGATCTGCCTGCACCACGACCGCAGGACCTTGATTTTCATCACCTTGAAGCGCTTCAGGTAGCTGCAGAGAGGGGACAGAGGAAGGTGAGTCTCAAAAAACACAAAATAGAGTTACACTATGCATCTCATATCCGTAACAACAGGGGTTGAGGAGTTTTATGAAGGCTCTTGGAATGTTGAATGTCTTCCACAGGACATTGGAAACAATTTACTGGGGAAATTGTTTCCCCAGTAAGTTGGGCACATGGAGGCTGAAGAAACACAGTTAACGCTTCGATTGAAGAGAAAAGCTCAGGTTCAAGACTTCAAATTACCAGTTTTGTCCAATCAAGTTTAAATTTAATGTCACATTAGACAAAAAGTAAAGACACTTTTGCCTTTAGGACCAGGATAACTTTAGATTTTTTGAAGTCAAACGTGTCTCAAAATGCAGATCAGCATTACTGTAGTTTTAAGCTAAAACCTTTCAAAGCCTCTCCGTCTCACTTCTGCCTCCCATCTCAAATTAAACACTTTTTTCTTTCCCCATCACTACCAACCGGCTCTCGCCTCCTCAGCTTTCTCTCTCTCTCCCTTTCTTTAAGTCAAAGCGGTGTTGACAGAAATGTTAAACCCTGTGGCATGTGACGCCAGAGTGGTGATGCACAAAGCAGGCCTCACTCAACTGGGCTCTCTTTTCCTCACACATAGCAATATGAAGATATGTGGAGCATTCATATAGAGATGTATATGCCTCAGGCGACGCGCGCACACACACACACACATGGGTCTCTTACACCCTTAACTCATGCTGGTCAGTATTTCCATTGTCACCATGTCTCTCTCCTTTCCTTATCTTATCTCACTCTCTCTCTCTTTTTCCACCACTTCACTGTCTAACAGACTCGTCTTCACTTCATCTGGATGAGAGCTCAATCCCTGCAGCGTCGCTTCTGCTCATACATGTATACGAATTCTATACAGTTGATTGAAATGGCAAATGCATGTCAGTATAATTTAATTCATGCTAGTATATATTTTTATATATATTAGTATATATTTTTTCCTATACAAAATAGAGAGGATTTTTTTAGACAAAATACAGATAATCAATCATTTGTGTGATTTTTTTGAAGTAAAATTTCATAATTCTCCTACTTGTTGCTCAGGCGTAAATGTTTGTTTGCATGATATTTATTGGATGGATACAGGACAGTTAGCATCTCCTTTTTTTTTGGTTTTCCAGCGGAGGGTGCTACTGCCCTTGACAGTGCTCTGCTGCAGGACTGATTCTGTCTTCCTGCAGTCACAGGTGGTTTCATTGATTCCTCTGTCGCTTCGCTGCGTTGAACCCAACACATTTATTCATCCATCAAATTGCACCGGCATCTGTCTCTTTAGCTCAGAGTTTACCTCATTCTGTCGCTCTGCCTAAAACTGTGCATCACTTTGATAATCCATGCACCACTTTCAATGTCTGCCCCACCCCACACACACACACACACACACACACACACACACACACACACACACACACCGTTGCCTCATTTGGTCTCTCCCTCTGCGTGTCCCTCTGTCAGGAATGAGCGGAATCTGCAGCAGAATCAGCAGCTGGCAGGTGGGCCAATGTCCCACCATGCATTGCGCAAGGGGGTGGGGGGGCACGCCGTCTGCTGCACGCCCCGCTTTTTCCCCTTTTTATTTTGTCAAGAGCTCAACAATCACATTTGGGTTCACCGACACACATTTAATCTATACAGGCTGGCGGGGGCTTATTGTCACTGAGGGGACAACGACAGCCTCAGACACATCAATTCAATACAGTAAAGTTGGGGGAGGGGGGGTGCAGAGTGACAGGTGCCCCTTTGAATGCATATAGTTTAACTAACACACACACACACACACACACACACACACACACACACACACACACACACACACACACACACACACACACACACACACACACACACACACAGAGAGCTGTCTCCCCATGATTCGTCAGCATGACCAAGTTATTCATTTGAAATGACTTTCAGAAGCAAAGGGGCAAAAAGCGGGGGCGTGTTTGGACACGTATAAACGCTCTGCATGTAAATGTACACATGACACACAACTATTTTATTTCGACTTAAATTTCGGGTGTCTCGCTTCCTGATCTCTGTGTCAAGCAGACACAAAAAGCACGTCGCACAAATTTAGATGTTTTTCTACTGGGTGAACTCACGTTTTTAGCGTCCCAGATGTCATGAGCTCTGTGACCAAAACAATGCATTTCTTTCCTTTGCACGGTCCTTCCCAGGAGTCGTAGAAGCGAACAATGTTAGGATGCTGGAGACCCTTCAGCATCCCAGCCTCCTCTTTGAAGCGCTGCCGCTCCGACTTGGACAGCTTCCGATCCTTAAGAGGGGACAGAAGAGGAAAATCCGTAATTCACATATAGAAATGTAAGTAAATATTTGTCTGAAATCGACAACAAAAGAGAATATCGCCAAATTAAACACATTTAATTTATTGATCAGCACTGTGGTGAGCATGATTATAATTTGAGGGTTTGTAGAGGAATCCAACTTAACAGCGGAACAATCATATGCAGCTATGGCTTACGAACCTGAAAAAGATCCGTGGCATCAAAACATGATATGAAACATTCAAATATGTTGCTGGAGCAAAAAAGTGACGCTATAATACATTAAAATGAGAAGCTAGAGAGGGATGTGGTATAAACAGGAGACTCATTTCATCTCAAATCAAAGAAGCCACAGAAATCCATTAGAGACTGAGGCCGTCTTCATTTTATCATCACAGCACACACTTCGTTCCTCTGAGAGTTGCTTTGTTACAAACTGGTTACCAAAAAAAAAAGGGGGGGGGGTTATAAATAAACTGCTTTGACTTCACGCGGAAGGTGAAATTATGTAAGCTTCCAGCAAGCGCAAGATTTTATCATGGCTTTGAGTTTAGTTTAGAATGTTCACACAAAGGTTTTACTGAGACTTTACTAGTCGCGCTTGAAATGAACCATTGACGGTCTGACCAAGAAAAGCTGAAGTTACAGGCCACGGTTTTAGCATCTTAGAAAAGTCCTACACACATGCATACAAAAGGTTTAACGGGCATTCCTGATCTACCGCTGATACTTCAATGAAAGCAGAAGCAAAGGGCTAAACCACGGGTCAGATCTTATAAAGAAGTGCAACTGCGGGTATGTGTGTAAAAAAAAAAAAAAAGTCATGCATTTAAATATCTGCTAGTTTGTTTATGAGTTAGTGAAGAAAGGCCAAGAAAAAGATTTATTTCACTGGAGGCGCAACCCTGAAACAATCAGGTCTGTTGCAGAATCAGTTCTATTAAGATTATATACATATATGAATGTGTTTTTAGTTCCTTCAGCTGGTCTGTGTCGAACGGTCGCTGACACATTCAGCACATCACCATCCCAAAAATACGCAAAATTACAGAAGCTGCATGACAACGACAAAATAAGGTGACAAAATCCTCAACGCTCAGAGGATTTAGGTCCAAACGAAGCTGCGAGTTCCTCTGAATGACTCTTACATCCTCGCAGACTGCACCATATACAGAAAAAAGAGATTAAAATAAATATAATAGAGGTGGTTCAATTAATCTGGAGCAAACGCTGACATCGAGTGGAATTAGAATGATTTGTGATGTTGAAGCTTTTAGAGGATGAAATGGAAAGCAATTGTAAAAGCAAGTGACACCGACTCGACGACATGAGTGAGTTCAAGTATAGACGAATGAATGAAGTGTGAAAGCCACGACGAAAGGCAGTTATATGTTTAAGCTGCATTTTTACAGGACCAATAGTGACAAAATATCAGAATATCATCAAGACTATCACCATGGTGACCAGTTTTCAAGGATGAAATGGAAAGCAAATAAACTCTAAATGGTCTGTATTGTTTACAACTTCTGTTTTAAGTGTTTTTTTGCTTCATTCATATCATTGAAAGTTAAAGTACCACCAACTTTTAGCTGATGGAATAAGCAGGTAAAATTAAGTATCAGAACATCTGGAAGATTTTGAAATAGTCAAATGGCATTCCTCTTTGTAAATACACCCCAAACGACGACCGATCTGAAATGAAGCATTGAAGCGTTGAAACGTTAGCATGATGTCAGCTCCTTCAGATATTTGGACGGTCTCTGAGGCGATGAGCTCATCTTGCGTAACCTGGCGCCTGACCTGCAAATCATATGATATAGATGAGTCTATATCATGTGATTTGCATGCACACGCACACACACACACACACAGCTACATCCACACACGCGCACACACACACACGAAGTCTGAAAGCTTCAGCGTGTCCCTAAGTGCATTAGTGTGTGCAGCATACTGGTTTGTGTGTGTGTGTGTGTATGTGTGTGTGTATGTGTGTGTGTGTTAGCAGCTTATCCTTTCATCCTGCAGAAACCATTACAATGATGATGGCCCATTAGCACATGTGCTTACCAAGCCTCACCCCATCATCTCACTCTCTCCCACTGTAATCACGTGACGCTCCCACCACCACCTCAATCATGGTCACATGACCAGCTGCGGGCCACCTGACTGACTGGAAGCCTGCATTCCATTTCCTGGCAGCACTTACAAAAAGACCCTGACCACCCATATCAGTGTTAAACACGTCTCTCAGGACGCCAGAGCATTACTTCTTTCTCTTCCCCTCTTTATGTTCTCTCTCTCTCTCTCTCTCTCTCTCTCTCTCTCGCTGATGTTGTGTGTGTGTGTGTGTGTGTGTGTGTGTGTGTGTGTGTGTGTTTCTCTGCATGCAAGCAAAGAATGCAGACATAAAGTCTAAAGGGACTTCTTACTACATTATTAATGGTTCCTTCTCTGTTCTCCTGTAAAAATGGGTACGCAGCCATCACAACATACAGTAGAGCCTTGGTAAAAGACAGCGAGCGGTCATCTAAAATAAATCTACACAATCCATCGCTGTGAGGATCCAGTCTAGTTATTTTTTTTGAGGGAGGATGTCTATTTTATCTACGGTGTTCAGTCTTCCTGTTGTGAGTGGTTGTTTTCCTTCTTTCTGCCCCATCTCTCCTCCACCAAGCTTCAAAACATCATGAGACTTGAGTTTGTCAGACTCAAAATACCCTCCCTCTCTCAATCCAAACCTCTCATGAACAGACAAACACACACACACTTCAGCATGACCACCAAATCCACTAAAAGGCACACAGACACACTCGGACAAAAGCACTTCTTGGACTTGAAGGAAGCTGCCTATATATCCCAGCGCAAGTGACAGCTTTAAGTCCTTCTGTCCTATTTTTGCCCTGTAACAGTCAGCTGAGGGCGCACACAGACACAGACACACACACACACACACACACACACACACACACACACACACACACACACACACACACACACACACACACACACACACACACACACACACACACATAGAGCCTGTATACATAAAACCAGGCAGGCAGAAACAGAACCAGCAGTGTTAAAGCATTATGCAGCTTCCTGCAGAGAGGCTGAAAGTTGACACCGTCTGATCGGCTTGCTCAGTCTGGACGTCCCACCGCGCTTCCACACTCAGTGATCGTCTGCTCCGGTCTGCCGGGTGACCGAGCAGCTCACACAGGGACCAGATGGATGGCGGTACCAGAAAGGAACGCAAATATGTATTGCCTTTACTTTTTGCAAGTATTTTTTATAATTCATGGTGAGAAATCCATGCATTTAAAAAAACCCAAAAAATTCCACCCCAGTGTTTCTACATTTAATAGGACGTGATGATTTTCCACATCTGATCATCAACAAATCATCCACGCTAACTTTAAACTAACAGGCCTGTTATCTTCATCATTCTCTTGTCTGTTTTTTACATGAATGTGCAACTGAACACTCATGTGACCAAACTGAAAAAGGTTTAAAGCATTTTGAGATGAACTGGTTTCAGACTCTCTGCGAAACTCAAGTTTGTAGGATTACAAAATAAGAGCACGAGATGGAGAATCGCAGTATGGCTCATCACAAGATCCATTTTTGGAAAAACAAATCAAACTATGAACTCTTCAGCTCTCCAGAATGTGCAGTTGACCCAATTTGCTGACCTGAGCGGATGTTTTATAGAATGCTGCTTTGTAATTTGACAAAAAAAACAGAAAACCTTTATCACGTTAAGCCACTCATTTGAGTGAATGAGCTGATTTGTTTCTGAGTAAAGGTTGAGACCTACAGTGAAGCAGCGCAGGAGAGGGGCTCATGGTTGGGTGTGTGTGTCTGTGTGTGCATAAGTACACAAAAAGACTCGGTGTGTGTCGTAAAAGCATCTCTGGGACCCCCCACGTGCTGGAAACCCTCTCCTGCAAAGAACCACAGAAACCCCTCACAGGGCGAATTTATACATGTTTCACTTGAACACACAAAACCAAAAACCTGCCCAAAGCTTCACCACAGCTTGTTCTGGTTAGTCGTAAGAGATGAAGAACAAGAGGAAAAGAGGGAGACCAAGAGGGGGAGAGAGAGACTGAGCATCTGTTATGAATAAGAAACAACTAAAACAGGGATGAAAAAGTTCCCGTCAGAGTTGGCGGGGGGATTGATCAGAGACCGGACTGATATGAGCTCACACCCTCCTGCTGCTTCTTTGCTCATCTTTTTCCTTTCTTTTCCAACCGTCTCCTTCTTGGTGTCTTCGTCATCCAGCCTCCTCCCCCTCCTTCCCTCCCCTTCCTTTGGTCCTATTTAGGTGGTTTTTGGTTTCCCATCACTCACCTCTCCATGCAGCGCACTAACCAGGGCCATGTGTCCGTGTGGAGTAATCCGATCTAAACTCCTGCTAAAATCTATTATTAAATTATATAAACCGTGGTTTTCCTTATGGTTTTATCTATGGCATATGTAGGAGATGTTATTTATCTTGTCACTTTCTTATTAGCCGCACCGCAAACCACGTTCGGATGGGGAGGGGTACAGAAATAGACTTTTTTTCCCCCCCATCTCCATATGTACAAGTTGAATTTTAGCCAATTCTAAGAGTGGGATTTATTCCAGATGAGGGAATCTGAAGCATCGCTTAAAAATCTCCTGGAGAGATTCATTTATTCCAACGGCTATCTTTAATAATAAATCCGTTTTATCCAGCTTCAGTCATCAGGTAGGGCGTCTACAAAGGCCCGGATCATTTTTGTCTTTGTCTAACGTGCCAGAGGCATTACAAAACAACTATTCAACAGCACAGGTTCAATAATAACCCCACAGTGTGTGCACGTGTTGTGTGCTCATTTGTGTTAACAATAGGTGCCATCTCAGCCTGCCACACACTGTGCGCCCTATTGTCCCCTCTGTCTGTGCTTGGCCGGGCACAGCATGGACACACACATACACACACACACACACACACACACACACACACACACACACACACACACACACATCATGTGCGATCATCCCTTTCTCTCTCTACTGGTGACTGTGCCTCATCTTCTTTCCTCTTTCCGTCTCGTCACCGTCGCCTCTCTCCTTTCTCTGTTTTCTTCTCCCCTCATAGTTGTTTTTACTTTTTATCCTGTATTCATTCAAGGGATTGGCCGACAGTATAAGCAGGACGTGCTTTACAAATGCCCCCCCTCCCCTCAAAGAACACATCACACTTGAGCCAATCATCTTGATCCAAGGATAATGAGGAGAAATCTGAGGATAATGAGAAAGACGTCTGGTGTAAGGTTTTTCCTCTCTAACGTGTTAATCCTTAAGAGAGCAGCGCCCCACAAACACAAAAAAAACACATTATGCCAGGCATTTTCACAAATTTGGAGATTAATCCTGGTAAAAGAGATGACTAAGCTATAAGCTTCCGGGATTCGGTGAGACAGCTAGAGGACACTACCTTTAATCTTCAATTTCCAGAATGCAGCCACTTATTACAAGGATAATAATACATCAACCCTACTCCCAGATCTGGAATTGTATCGTATTATATGAATTCATCCCAAATAAAAGGTCTGAGAGGTCTGCAATCACAGTTTACAGACAGTGATATGAAAACAAAATGTTAAAATATTCCTCCTACATTTGCATTAGCCTGAAAAAGTAAAGTTTCAAGACATGTTGCGCGTCTGCCAACGCTTAGCAAAGAAGCAGCATTGGTAATTCTGGTCTGCTGCTGTTCTTCATATGTCTCATTTGACTGATTAGGTAGTAAAACACTCTTTGAACTATAACGATAATATGAAACCTGAGGCATTGGAGAAGTAAAGGCCATCGTAAATCAGCTATCGCATTTGCCTGGAAGGGACTTGAAAGTCTTTGAACTTTTAAGGAATTGACCTTCTTACCAGAAGAGGCCACACCGGGCTCATGCAACTTGTGTCAAAGGTGTGTGTCAGGTGTGAACGACGCAAGCGGTCGGATTTTCTATAGGCACTGAGCTTTTTGTGCGAGTGGGGTTAGCAAATAGAGCTTCCATCCACCCGTATCTCCATTAGCACGTCATAAACAAACTGACCGCTGACAGATCTTTAAATCATTTCTGGCTAGTCCAGCTTCTAAAATGCCAAAGGGATAGTGGATGAATTTACAAAAATATCATGAACAGGGTTCTTCGTATATCCTCATCAGCATGCTGTCACATGGGGAGCACTTCTAAGTGCATATATATATGCATGTGTCCCTTGAATCCACAGGGTAATTGATGTCTTCAAGGTCAGACCTTGATATCTTATAGCGGGGTCCAGTGACTGATGATCTAACAGAGGGAAAAAATGGGGACGTCCCAGATAAAACTTACATAATCTGGAAGGCCTATCCCTTTACACCCCTTTAAAATCTAGGCCTCCGCTATTAACGCCCAGGCTGAACTTTAACTCTCCTCGGGTTTCACTGAAAAGGCATCAGCGGCGATCGGCATCCGATCACGCGGCAGCGCTCCTTTTCCAGTCCGTCGCTGCCAACGATGTATGAACAAACCAGAGGGAGGAACTAGTTGAGATGGACGTCACACCGGGTGTCAGTCGTCCTGAATGATTTACAGGGATGCCGTTATGTCCGATCACCTTTAGTATGTCTTCTTTATTTAGAAAGTGAGGAAGCTGAGACATGAACGAGTGCTGATTCGATCCCGGACTGGTAAATGTTTCAAATGTGATAGATCTAATAATACTTCTGTTTTTGTTTTCATTCGGAGATATCATCTTCATGTAGTACATGCTTCATATACTGCAAAAGTAAATAGTTCTGCATTATTATTGGCTGAAAAACTGCTATTGTCAGTTGTATGTTATTAGGCCAAGAAAAAGTCAGCTACTGTGCTGACGACATCCGGTAGTGCGCTACGTTCCATGAGTCTCAGACTTCAGTGAGACACAAAAGTGCTTTAAACAGTCGATAAGAGTGTGGGAAGAGGTAATACAGTAGAAGGTGGTTTAATATCAATATGGGGAGGGTTCATAAACGTTTAAATTGCCATAAATAATAAGATAAATAGTTTGTTGCTATATCGTGAAATTCGTTACTCGCGTGTGGTTCCTGGAACGCATTAACCGCGAGGAATGAGGGCACACTATATATGGATAAAGAAATGTTTTACCTCTATGGATCTTTGAAATTTTGGGTATGAAATGTCAGCACGTCATCCCTACAAAACATCCATGAAAAACTTCCATCAGAATTAGTCTAACATTACAGCCAAAATGTGGTTTGTGAGACCTCAGTGACATCTGTGTGATCACTAAACTTCAATGAGTGTATGAGTGTTTGTTAAAGCCTGGAGGGTGTCAACCGATTAAGAGTAACCCTGAAGGAATACACACACACACACACACACACACACACACACACACACACACACACACACACACACACACACACACACACACACACAACGATTATCTATGAAACATGTGTATGACACTCTACGAGTCCTTCTTAACAATTGGGGGATTAGCTCACATCAAAAGATGAGAGGGAAACAGACGGAAGGAGAACGAGAAATTCGTCTGAAATGAAGATACACTGACGGAAGATGACAAAAAGATTACAGAACAAAGAAATTCAAATGTCAAACTATTCTGTCAATAATCCTTTTTTCGCCTCCAGATCTCTATGCTCAGGGTTCCTGATCAAGTCTCTCTGCCCGTCTCCTCCCCTCACAATGACCTATATTTCCTCTGGATCTGGTTAGTTGAGACGAGGGAACTGATTCGGCCTCCAGCTCTGACAGGGTAACCAGAGATGTCGAGCAAACACACACAGACACACACACACACGGGCTACTGAGAGAGCTGTGCGCTAGAAATCAGACGCAAACTGCAAACAGGCCACTGGAAGGTCTCCAGAAAAATTCAGCGGCCAAGCGTCCGCGCCGCGTGTTTACGTCTCGAGAGTAACCAAGGCTCAGTTACAAGCAGGTTTTTGGGATTAATTTGTTCCAGATGAGCACCTATCCCTGCCAAAGCACACACACACTTATAGGACATTAGCCTAGTTTTCTTGCACTTTTGCTCTAGATCAGGCTCACACACACACAAACTATGCAACTCAAGATCACTGAAAATATACATATTTTCTGTGTAACTGACATCTGCATTTTTGTAACCCCTCATACACACACAGATGCAAATAAACACACAAATGCTTAGAAAAAAAAGCAAAAGTAAACAGCTTATACAGATGTGAAAACACGACATAGGAAAAATGGAATAGGAGAGGGCAGAATGATGACGGAAATGATGTTGCAGGAAGAGGAAATGAGCAGGATTTATCCTTTTGTCTCAGGACACACAAGGCAGAGATGTTGCCTGTTGCCGCATAAACTCACCTGCAAATGGAAAATTAACAGCTTATTTTCAGAAAGGCAGAGGAAGAATGACAACACACAAACACACAAGAACATTTTAAATAGCCACAACAATCAATGCTAAAGCTGACTGTACAAACCACAGCAGGTTTATGTGAGACAAAGGAGACAGAGGAAAAGACAGGGTAGGTTGGATAATGTGAGACAAAGATGTAATAACTGTGAGAACTTTATACACACACACACACACACACACACACACACACACACACACACACACACACACACACACACACACACACACACACACACACACACACACACACACACACACACACACACACACACACACACACACACACAGTATAGGGTTCCAGAGGTGCCTGTCTGTCTCAGTAATGTCTCTCTGAAACACTGAGATGTCAAGGTCACATAGATTGAGTAGAAACACACACAGCCTTTGTGAAGATAAACACTGATGAAATGTCACGATACTGACGGATGGAAGCCACTGGTCCCAGTATAGATGACTGGAATTATCATTTTCACTTGAAAATACTTGTTGGAGAGCTCAGCAGAGCAGAATGAGAATCGATGGATTTGGAAAGCGGTGGAAAGCAGGAGAAACAGGACAGTATGTTTGGCATATTGAAACTACAAGAGTGTAGGGGAGTAGCACAGATGGGAGAAGAGAAGGATGATGAGGACAAATAATATAAGTAGCGGAGCAACAGATGTTAATGGGCGATCAGGAGAAGAGCTGAACGGAGGAGGTGGAGGGAGACAATAATGCAAATGAACTGTCAACTGAGACAAAAGCAGGAGTTATAGAACTTCGTAATGAGTCTTTGTCTCAGGAAATATAAGTGTAATGATGACAAGGATGCCTCACTATAATGAGACTCATTCACACACAATGCAATAACGGATTCCAACCTGGAAGCAGGAAGTCGGATCAAAACTTAAAGCTGAGACACAAAGGAGGAAATTAGACGCTTTATTCAGGAAGAGTCTTACTTTCATCTGTTCAGAGTTTCTTTGCTAATATTGTTTAGAATAAAAAGGAGCAAAACTAGGTTGTTCAGGAGGTATGTTCTAATTCTGCTGCTGCTTTTCATCAAACTAACCACTGACATCATTTATTTTCTTTTAAAGCATAAGAAAAAAAAAGATCTTCATGCATGTGACAAGTTGGTCTGTGACCTACAAGCTGCGCCAACTATTCTGTCGTGTTGCTGATGTTTCAAATTTCATTTCATACTCAAAAAAAATTTTTTAACCTCAACACAAATACCCCTGTCTCGCGCCAGAGTTCAACTCGTCACCAATTTTTGGGTTCCTGACCCAAAGCTTTTAAACAAGCCAGTTTGCTATTCCAGCTGCCGCTGCTTTAGTGTAATAGCTGGCAGACTTTGTTATGGGGAGCAAAGCTGGATAATTACAATAATGTACAGCTCTGTCGCCTCTGAAAGGAACCCCTATAATTAATCCCACAGTACATCTGGGCACAATTAGCTTTACAAAGATCTGTACAATAGCTGAGCGCCTACCTGCTGTCAAAGTGAAGCTCTGACACACAGGGATAGCGACTGGTGTGCAAGAATATATGCTAGCCAAACCAAAACCAGACATGACGGCTGATATAAAAGATGTTCAACTTTGTCTCCCAGGGAACAAAGGCAACAATGAGCTCGACATTAAGATTTCTAAGGCCGTGTTCACACAATCTTTGCTTATGATCCATACAATGAAGTATATGATGACAAAGAGGAAGGGCAGAGAATGGAAGAGAAACCGAAGAAGACTCTCTTTTCGTCAGATTCATGGCGACCGCCCCAAGGTAGAAACGAGTTTGGATTTTGAATGTTGGCCGGCTTGGATTTCATGTCAATTGGGTTCCGAGGGAGGAAGTAGGGGAGGGGGGTCAACTGTAGACCAAAGTTTTATTGGAAAGGTAACAGTATACATGGGTGTAAAAATAACTGCCTCTTTAAGTAACCATATCAACAGGTGTTAAAGAAAAAAAGTCAACTTCAAATTAACAATAGCTTAAAACACACAAGAGGCGTTTGTGGGTGATAATTATCATGTGAATGAGTGCAAAAGGAAACACTTATTTCCATGACACAAACATAAAACTGAAGTATTAGCACACCACACGTGAGTGCATGACTCGGTTTGCTCCAAAACACACGCAAGCAAAAAGAAAGACAACCAAACATCTGGAAAACCCGTCGGACGAGAGGGAGAGGAGGGAGCGAACCGAGAGCGAGTGGGTAATGTCAACACAGAGGCTTTCTGGATGAGATCAAAAACACACAAAAGCATGTGCACGCATACACAAAAACACGCGTTACATCATGCCGCTGGGGGGTTAGGAAAATAAGGAGGGAGCGTGGATAAGGCTGCAGACTCACCCAACGGATCAGGAACACGTAGTCCATGTATGGGCACCGAACAGGGGAACGGACCCCGGTGGAGAGTTTGCATTGATGAGTGCATTTGAGTTTTATTTGATCAGACTGTGTGTTTTTATGTATGCCCGTCTGTTCAAAAGGCTTCCAGGGGGGGGGGGGGGGGGCATGCACTTCATGTGGCGACTGGCAGAGGTTCAGATGCACACAGGTGCGACTCCTCAGAGTGTGTGTCCATTAGAGGTCGAGCTTCAAAAAGACACCCGTCCATAATAAATCCTCTGCAAACACGCAGCAGCATCTTTTTGTGCTTTGAAAACGATTCATTCTCTGATAACAACCACATAGATTTTTTTTTTGTTGCACAGGAAATCAAACTTTTTCAACTACATCTGTTTGAGCCTTCACCGTCTGACAACACCCACGGTTCACATGCTCGGAAGGGAACACTAAATTTCACCCACTAGCGTGTCCTTTCCATTTCCGGCCATACTGCCTCATGAATGAGGAAGAAGTTGTTGCACGTTAAGATGAGGACATTTATATTTCTTTCATTCTATCTTCCTGGAGCTTATCTTTTTAAACAAACGGTAAATCAACCCTCTAAACCTGATAGGTTAGATAAAACTCGAGTTCCCGAAGCAAAAAGCAACACAAGTCACCTGTTTTCACAAAGTATTTCTAAGATGGAGAGGAAATCTTCATGAACTATCGGTACCTGGATGCAAAAGTACAAATGGGGAAGGCAGGAAAAGGATGACATAAAGACGACTGCCCAAACGAGGCAACACAGAAAAAAAAGAAGTTTTCACACAATCTGGTTTGACTTGTTGCAGCTAACATGGATTCACAAAAACCCAACTTCACCAACGAGTGGCTATTCTCTTAGTGGCAACTGAATGTAACTTCACCAGGTCGCCAAAGGGCTAAGGAGTGATAAAGAAGAGTGATGAGGGTTTGGCATGCAAACCCAGACGTACAAAGACACACATAAACACACAGATGTACCAGAAATGTGAGATTGCATGCTCACATCCTGTGGAGTCAGCGCAGGACATCAGATATGATTCACGCTTCAAGTTGTCCTCCCCGTTTTTGCCTTCTTCTCTTTTTCCTCTTCTATTTGTCTCAACTAATCTATCATCATTCAACAGGTTTCCCTCAATGGACCGTTTAAACAACCCCCTACGCCGACCCTGAGTTTGACCTCTGACCTTGCTGCTCCACAGGAGCCTCGACCTCCCTGCCTGTGCGTTCTTGTGTGTTTAAAACATACTAGTGTGAAAGCACATATATAGATAGCTGCACATATTTCTTAATATAATACTTCTTTAGTATTCTCAGTCACACAAATGCAAGACAAAAGTTAAATTACAGAATTAATGGAAGTCAAAGCAGAAAATATTCAGCCAAGGACTTATGAGGATGTACACAAATGCATCTTAGCAGGTTTTAAGTGACAGTGTCCTACTGTCAACCTCAATATGTCTATTTATGTGCAAGAGAGCGACATTTAAATAAGACTGGAGAAATAAACTTTCCTCAGCTGTAAACTCTGCTGACAAAAGTCCATCCCTCTTTCTAAAATTAGCAGAGAATGACTTGCTGATTAAGATCAATGTCTCATCCTAACAACTCCAGCTTTCCCTACAGCCAGCCTCTTCTTCTGTGGTATGTTATAGCAATGCAAAGCTGGACACAGTGTGAGAGTAAAGAAGATACTACCTGATGAATGGAAGAGAGAAGAGAAGAGAAGAGAAGAGAAGAGAAAAGAAGAGAAAAGAAGAGAAAAGAAGAGAAAAGAAGAGAAAAGAAGAGAAAAGAAGAGAAAAGAAGAGAGAAGATGAGATGAGAGGAGAGGAGAGGGTAAATAAAAAAGGGAGACCTAAAATATGAATCATGCGGTGCTCTTGCTGCTGCTAACACCACCAGCCCACGGGACTACTATTTATAGACAAAGAGGGGTAGAAAGAGAGTGAAATGACAGAGCGAAAGAAGAGAAGTTCAGAGACAAACAGCAGAAAAACAGTGAATAGAAAATGAGACAAGTGAAAGGACGATGGAGACAAAAAGGAGGACATAAAGAGTCTGAAGAGAAGCGAAGCGGGCAGGAGAAGCCAACGGGGGGGAACGATGACATAATCACCAGACTGAGAAAAAAGCAGGGTCAAATTTTGGATGTCTGGAGCATGGATAGAATGACACATTGAAAATGGAGAAACAGAGAACAAAGGAATGGTCTAAGTGATGGAAAAGTGCAGTTATTACAGGTGTAAGTGCCTGTTCATGGGATGAGTCAGTGGGAAAAGGAAATTTGCCAACACAACATGAGTTAACAGGTCATTTCAAGAGAAGCTTAGTCTACATCTGCTTAGTCTAAGATTCAACCTGTCCGATCACTCGAAACCCACAATCTGTTAATGAATTCACCAAAAAGTCACCCTAACACCTTCAGATTCCATACAAAATATTCTTTATTGTGTTTTCTGACAGAGGAAAAGACTTGTTAAGCCATATGTTGGGCAAAACACAAACCAGAATCCGTGCAACATAAAAGACCTCAAACTAGATGAGATTACTGACGATGAAAATATCGCACAATCAGAGACATGTTGAGACAACGGTGACAAACAACGGAACATATGATGACATTGTTTGGTTTGGGTGCCAATTAGACCCGTGGAGAGTCGATGCATTCTCACAGAAACACATTTGGCCATTGCTCAATATTTACCCAGATGGATTGATCTGTAATGTGTGTTGAAAGACTAACACACCTGTGTTCGTCAGTTCTGAAGAAGTTTCTCAAAGGTGGTTAAGTTACAATTTTTTGACAACTCTCCAATGTCATTTTCACCCCTATCTCTCTTTTGTATCTGCTTCTTCTCATCCTTCCCCTTTGCCCTCTTCAAGCTACTGAGCCAAAACAGAGCTAATGTTTGGGCTAATTAAGGAGCTTCCTCCTACCCCTGAGTCAAAGCTCATATATGTGCTTTCACCAAAAAAAGAAGCTTTCTGAAGTTTTCTAATCGGACAGTTGGAAGCAGCAGGATAGGACGGTGAGAAAAAAGTAGTGCTTTTAGAAATAGGAAACGTCATTTCACGACAAACCGTTCTTACAAACTCTTGCAGAATTGCTTTTGCATAACCAAATATAATTGAAACAACTGCATGCAATGTTAAACAAAAATGTAAATTACATTTCACCCAGTTCAAATTTTAGTTACTCCTTAAACTATTATCACTGTAGGATTGTGAGTCTTAGAAAAGCAATTTGTCATCTCAGATGTAACCTTTTCAGATGTAACCTCAGATGTAACCTAAAGTTTCCCATCTGTCCGTCAACGATTCATTTCAAACGTTTCCTTTGTATGCCCATTCTTTCAGGATGTGTCACCCTGATTTGCATATTACACATTAATAAAATATCAGACTACTGGCCACAGCCATTGCCGCTATAATTTTCACATTATTGTCTGACATGCCGCTCTGAGTTATGTAATCTCTTTGGGTATGTGGCTGTTGAATATGCCTTCAGAATATGCTAGCTTGGACTTCTAACAAGCCAAAAGGCAGCCGTTGATGTCTATATTTGCTTTTACTTCTGCTAATTAAAATGTTAAAATGCTTGCCAAAAAGTGAACATTGCTGACACCATCACCTGACCAAGGTCATATATCTGGAGGCCCTTTGTGGTCAACTTGTAATTGAGTTAATCGTGTAGCATTAACATAATTAAAGGTTTCACCATCCTCACAGCGAAAATGGATTCAGTGCGAAAGTATACAAAAACTACATAGATGTTAACACAGGTATTGTAGCTGAAAGTAACTCTAAAACACTGTCTGGGAAGCTGATGTGTGATCGCAAACAGGAAGCCAGTGTTCCGCGAGTAAATGAGGTGTGACGTATAACAAAGCTATGTAGGTGTCGTTGACTTCGCTGCTAAGTGTTTCTAGCATTCCCAGTTGTGAAAAGCAGAGAGGAGAAAAAACCCCTTCATGATGAAGCAACAGAAATATAAGACACCAGCAGTAGCCAGTGTGCAGATGTGACAAAGGCTTTGTGGTTTAGCACCACCTGCAACTTTTCGTGTTTTTGGCGTATGCTTCCTACGCATCTGCCTCCAGATGAATTTCATGCAAACTTCTCCTCATAGAGATAAAAATAGGTGTTGAAAAGGAGATAAAGAGCTTTTACAGCCCTGATAATCAGTACTCGATCTTGGTTGGCATCCGTAACGACATCAACACCCTAACTTGTTCTTTTGCAAACAAAGCCACATGGCTATGCATGAATGCATGCCGGCCCACACATCAAACAGACAGGCAGCACAAACAGGAAGGCGTAAGAGCTTAGTGGGGCATGTGTAAGTCGACTCATGACAACAGGATCTCACCTCATACTTCTGGTTTGCTTCACCCGTGATGTTCCCGGAACCAAACCCGCTAAATGCAAAGCACAAAGTGAAGCAGACAGTTTAAAAAATTCCTCTCAGAGTGGAAGATAAACTGCAGCACCAGGTTTGCATAAGAGTAACCGTGCTACTCTTATGCAAAAAATAAAAAAGGCCCAGGGCAGGGGAGCATCTGGATATCCAGTAAAGAATGGAGCAGACAATGCCTAAAGTACACAAGTTAAAAGGGACTAGCATCAGACTGCAGAGGATCCACAGTCCATTACCTTAAAAAGCTCCCTATTAATTTTGGTCTCTCTCTGTCTCTCCTTCCATCTCTTTCTCTTTCGACACATCCAGCTCTCTATCCAGGTTATTTCTGTCCTTCTGAATCCTCTGGTTCTCCTTTCTCCTTGTCTCCGGTGTGTATGTTTTGATGAATTTTTTATAAACACACTTTCTGTTTCCATATTTGTCCCTCTGTCCCAGTCGAAGAGTCTTTTTCTGATATCATGCTGTGAGTTCTCTACACTCATCCATCACTTATAAAGGGGATCGACGCTTGGATCCTTTTTGACATTGCATGCAGATTTAACAGGCACACACTAACCCTAACTCTAAATTTGATATTATTTAGTACTGACCTGACAGAAAATTGAACAATTCTGAATTCATTGCATTCTACTGGTGGAATATTTAAAATGACATTTGTCTGTATAAAATTTCACACAAGAAACCTGTTAAGAAAAAAAGTAGTTCAACATATCCTACAAAACAGTGGAAAAATTTAATCACAATCCACTTAGTCTAAATCAACATTTAAACAGAAAAATAGATTTATAAAATTCATTTGTGCAATAGTAGATGCCCTAAATATTACTTAGAGTGCATGTACAACCAAGCAGAGTACACTTAGTAAATGCAACTCCATTAGCTTTAATCTGCATGATACACACCCTAGCATGCGCACACACACACACACACACACACACACACTTGAAGAAGCACAGATATTTCCACTCAAATATTAATGGAGTCAGAATGAATGAACATTTTCAGGCGGGGGGGGGGGGGGTACATAACAAATTGAAAAGACAGCTCAACACAAACTGCATATATCCATTCAAACAAAAGAAGGACGACAGTAAATAAACAGACATGACCTCTCTGTCAACCCTGCTTTGTTAAAAATTGAGGCGTGTTTGTGTGTGTGTGTATGTGTGTGTGTGTGTGTGTGTGTGTGTGTGTGTGTGTGTGTGTGTGTGTGTGTGTGTCTGTGTGTGTGTGTGTGCGTGTGGTCATGAAACCAGGAAAGATGGGTGGGACACTGTTTGACTTGCATGTTACGTAAAAAAATTGGAATGTTTTGAGACACCTCAGGTTGAGGTACGACCTCGAGTGCTTTGTTCTCAAGTGAAGATTCTTGGATGATTCTTTTTCGTGCTATTTTTAGATCAAGCTTGCAAATGCAATGCATGCAATGTAAAACAAAAATGTAAATTACATTTCACCTAGTTCAAATTTGAGTTACTCTGTAAACTTTAACTATCACTGTACGATTGTGAGTACTAGAGAAGTAATTTGTGTTTTCACGTGTCGGGCTAAAAAGACCAAATTTGCTGGAAGAGGCGAGGTCATAAGTAAAAATCGGGAACGCTGACGGTGATCTGTGAATCATCTATGAGTACTTAATGATTTATATTAAAATCCATGGATGCAGCTGTTCATCCTCACACCCGTCCTGCGGTATTAGAAGGGACATAAGGGGCTTTCTCGTTTGAATCAAAAGGCACTGAGGAAGACATGTGACCTCAGTCTGTGGTGATTACATCACACACTGTGGTTTATGAGGGATTGACTCCTCTGGACTCCTAATCTGGTGGCGACGACGTCCTACCTCACTGCCCGTCCATGAATTCCAACCGGTTAAGCACTGAGTCAAACATATCCTACCTGCACTGACTGACATGATAACAAAAAAATGATAACTACCCTTTCTGATGTGGGGGGAGCTAAAAAAAGTACAGTCAATATTTAGTGTGGTAGAAATAAGCAGTGTGTGATGTAATAACCACAATAAAGACAGACTGGGACCTTCCTGTCTGGATAAAGGATAAATATAAATATCTCCTGTCATTTCCTCAGACAGGAACGTAGAACTGCATCCAACCACAGAATTATTATTCCTACACAAGTAATAAAAAGGTACAAAGCTACACAAATAAACTTAACAGAGTCTGACACAAATATATCCGCTTGGACAGTCCCCACTCATTTCTGCTCCAGTTATGGCTCATCAGATGACACTTGGCTGCTTTGCTTCTATAAATAGTACAGAGGAAAAAAAATGAAAGGGAAAAATCCCATCTCTTCCCTCTCCTCCCGTTCCTTCTCCTTAAGAAGAGACAGAACGGGAAGGAGAGACATCGAGACACGAACAGATCATCAATACAACTGTAGTACTCTGGAGTTTGTGCAGCTGTACTTTCCTTTAGTCTATCTCTAAAAGATAGAGGTACGTTTGTTAAGACATATTCAATGGTGGTGCGGAGCTACTACAGATGCACTTTGATTGATAGGTGATGTCTGGAAGATGCTGACTTTATTATTTAGTACAAAATTTAAAGAAGGTAAAGATAGTTAGCAAGATATACTGTATATACAGAGAGAGAGAGAGAGAGAGAGAGAGAGAGAGAGAGAGAGAGAGAGAGAGAGAGAGAGAGAGAGAGAGAGAGAGAGAGAGAGAGAGAGAGAGAGAGAGAGAGAGAGAGAGAGAGAGAGAGAGAGAGAGAGAGAGAGAGAGAGAGAGAGAGAGAGAGAGAGAGAGAGAGAGAGAGAGAGAGAGAGAAGATGCATGACACCCAGCACATACATTTATTGTTGGGGGGGAAGGCGGGGGAGGTCACATACCCCACTCCAATCCGCTAAGGAATGACATCTTATCATTGGAATGCGGGATACGATGAAACCAAACCAAGGGGCCCCTCTCCCACACACACACACACACACACACACACACACACACACACACACACACACACACACACACACACACACACACACAGAAGAGGTGAACAAAGAAACAGGAACTCAGTTACACACACACACACACACACACACACACACACACACACACACACACCCCAATACTTAAAACAAAGAGAAGACACACCAGACCTCGATGAGCAGACTGAAGGTCGCTTCACATCCATTCAGACAAGTGGCAGTAAAAAGACTGAATCTATTTTAGAAGGAATAAACAATTCACCCCCCCCCCCCCCCACACACACACACACACGCACACAGGAGGTCTACAGAACAGGTATCCAACCCTGCAGGCGCTGCTGTGATCCGTTGCTATCACACATCCTTACCTGTTACTGTCTGGCGCCCCTCATTTTTGATGAGTCGGTGCAACGTTATTTCAGTTTCAAATGAATTTTAAAATGGATTTCAATGGATTTTCAAATCAATACAATTCCTGACCTGGGACACCCCTATTTGGATAAAGGAAATGAATAAATTCCAAAGGAATTAGTCCCCATCATCCTGTATAAATGCATACCGGGTGGGGGTGTCAGACAACTGCTTTAACCATGAAAACCACTTCAGACAGATGCTGACCCCCCCCCCCCCCACATCACAGTGGAGTTGCCTCTGGGATCTGCTGTCAGTCACAAAACAATACCAACACAATACTAAAGTTAAGTAGTGAAGATCTCACCACACTGGGTGTGGCTTCAGTCTTTGGGAGGAATTAGAAGTTGTTCTTCTAATCCCAGATTTGTCACTTCAAAACAATGTGACCCAATCCCATCCGCTGATCCGCAGCTGTTGGCCAATAGCAGTTCTGAATTTCCAGGAAGTGATTAGCCCTCACAATGTCGGTATTGTTTTACAGTTTCCTGGCAAAAAACTGATAAAATGCAAAAGACAATACACCTCTTTTCACTAACCAGGCACACTTTTTACGATTAGTCATGCTATTGCAGACTTTCCTTGAGAATGCTGAATGTAATAGTGCTGCAGTTGTATTGTGGGTTTGACTGCAGATGTGCACAAACCCAACACACAATGTTAAATATTCCTATGGGGGGTCGACATAGATTGTAGATGCCTAAATCAAAAATTTTGGGGGATAAAAAAGAAGAAATGATGACAAAAAGATGATAACAGAATGAATGTGTCAGCAACAGAGGGTGAATTGGACAAAAAAAGTCCCACCTCTTCATTTTGGTGCATGAAGTCTGAGGAGAGAAATGAGACTAATGTCAGGGGGAAGGGATTAAGATGAAAAGAGAAACAGACGAGAGAAAGAAAATACTGAGTGGAGCAAGAACAGAGGGGAGGGATGAAGAGAAGGAGGAGCAAAACGTCACCGGTTATAACGAAAAACAGAAAAACAGAGAGAGAACATAAGTTATGTCATCATGTCTCACTTGCAAGTCATCTAAGGTTCGCCCCTGATGCACATTTTAATGCACACACATTCAGTCCCTGTATCAGCTGTAGGCAAGCACGGACACACACACAACACTGACGCACGCCAATAGATCCGAGGCGATTACACCGAAGACGCACCGTCAGCAGTTTTCTTCTGGAAGTGCCAAAAAAAAGGAACGAGAATAAGGTGCCGAAATACTTCTGAGCTTAGCTATTAAACAAAAGTCACACAAAAAACCCTCAATATTCAAGCAAAAGTCTTATTTCTACGTGAACACAAACAGAGGGAGGTATAAGAGGATTTTTTTTATCAACTTCAGGAGGGGGTCACAAAAATATGTAAATCGTTAGTAAAAATTCCCAAAGCCTCAAAGCCATCAGGAAAGATTTATGTGTGCGCTCTAATGCCTTATTCCCATGGGTGGAAGGTCTAGACGAGATGCAGTATTTTTAACCGTATTTCAACGACTCAACAGCATCGCACGCTTATCCAGTCACATAACTTGAATCAGTACTTGGGTCATGTGACACTTTGGCCCGCCTCCCTTAAATGAATGGTGATGAATTTCTTAAAGGTGGGGAATGGGTGGTCTGACCTTTCCATTCGTCACCGGGTGGGGGAACGCTGACGAACACACACACATTACACGGAAGGAAGCACAGGGATGCTCTTTGTGCATGAGGAAGTGTCAGCTCGCACGTCTCCCTTCCTTTGTCGCTCACAGCCGGTTAGTGACACTCAACTGAAAGACAGAGGGAGTCCAAGAGTAGATACTGACTGAAAAAATGAATGAGAAACAGATTCTCTCCATCATGAGTCTTAGATGGGATGAAGATGTGTTAAACATTCAGTAACCTTTCAATCCGTATTTGTCTGTGATGATTATGTAGATGGATCCAACTTATATCTTCAGGATGACTGATAGATCCCCCAAACGGACACACAAGTGTTACTTTATAGTCAGTTTTTAGAGAGGCTTTATGAGCCTGGTTCTCATGATAACTGAGTGGTGATCGTTTTCTATTGGCTGATGGTGACCTTTCATCCTGGCTATAACAGAAAAAAAAACAAAAAGCTGCTGCTTGGCCAGCTGTAAACTCAGGTGGTTCTGAAACGGCTTTGTCCACAAAGCCATCTGTCCATCACAGGAAACACTTCCTCTTTATGTTTTTATTATGAAGCAGTCCAGCTCATCCACAGAGACCGTACACCTCCACCAAAGGACATCGTCTCCCCACCATTTGCATCACTGTTTATATTCAACAAGCTCATTTTGATTTTTTTTTTTCACTATTGCCTGTGTAGCTCCTCGGTTGTCCAGGTCATGGTTATCCAAAGCTGTTTAAATCAGTCCACTGGACTTTAGGAATGTTTCTTGAAGACATTTCTTCTCTCATCCAAGAGGCTTCTTCAGTTCTTTTGGTAGCTGGTCTTGTCCCAGCTATTATAGACACCTATAATCATTTTTTCATACAGGAAGCAGCTGCTTCAGACAAGTCAGCGCTTCCTGTAACAGTGGGCAGACTCTCAGAAATCAATCACCAGCTTGATCTGTTTGAAAAGTTTCATGCAAATCTGCATACAAACAGTAACTCAAATGCAGGCTTACATTCGCGTGTACACATGCAATAGCATAGGTGCTAATAAGAAAAAGGGGTGCAGGGTAATGCATTTGAAGACATTCTTTAAAAAATTTACCTGTACAAGAAAATTGTTTTAATTGCGGACGTAGTTTCCTGACATTCTGTCTTGTGTGTGCTGGGGTTACTAAAAGTATTTTATAGCAACTACGGAATCAATCAGGAATGAGAACTATCCTGACACAGCTGCACAGGTTGCTGTTTTGTCAGGGAAATCTGAACCTCTGGAAAGTCTAACCGTTTCCCCTTGGCTGCGCCACTCTGGAATAAGCCAGGATAAGGGATATTTATCTTTCAGTTCTACTCCCTTTAATACACGTCAACTAGTGCAACAAATGCTCATAATATTAGAATTTCAGGAATTCTAACGGTGGCATTTCAGCTGAGAAGCTTATCATCATATTCCATTTTCATATCTAGCACATGTGCACATGCTTTAATGAATTACTTGTCTGTATCCTAAACCTTGTAATTTGGTTATTTGCAATAGAGAATCCTTTGTTCAGCGCCTCTGGCACATAACACTGTTAAAACGACAAATACAGAAACTTGACAACACCATCAGTTGCTTAATCTTGTGCCCCTCTACCCCCAACATGATCTCTTGTTCCGGCCTCTACCCTTTCACCATCACATTGGCAGATTTTAGGCCAGCAGTGGGTTAAAATTGGGTCATAGCTGTAAACAAATTGATGCAAAGCTAAAATTAGACACTGTGGGCTTTAGTTTTTGCCTTGACTACAGTGATATCATTGAGTTATGTATAAATTCAGTGCAGCAGATACAGCAGGAGAATAGAAAATTGTATATAATAGATGGGATGAAGATGTGTTGAACACATCTTCATCATACTCGTGCAATATCTGTGCATGGCAAAAGTGCTGAGCTCAGGGTCCCAACGTAAGGCAAGGATTGAATGACCAATAATGAAGGGGAGCCTCAAGAGAGAGAGAGAGAGAGAGAGAGAGAGAGAGAGAGAGAGAGAGAGAGAGAGAGAGAGAGAGAGAGAGAGAGAGAGAGAGAGAGAGAGAGAGAGAGTGTGTGTGTGTGTGTGTGTCTGTGTGTGTGGAGGGGGTTAATCCAACTTGCCTTGGTGTTGAGGGGAAATTTCAAGGTCTTTTCAGTGCTAGTGAAGCTGACACCCTAAAGTCTCTCTCTCCCTCTCCTTCTTACACACACACACACACACACACACACACACACGCTCGTTCGTTCACTCACTCACTTGGGGTCGCCTCTTTTCTTCCTCAGTAGCTCCTCTCTCCTCCTCCTCCTTCCCTTTCATTTCCTTTGTCTACTCCATTTTTTTCCTCCATCCCCTGAACTCCCACAACAATCACCTCCCACTTCCTTAAACTCCTGCTCTTGATATCTCGCGCTGCCTTCATCCTTTTCCTCCTCACATCCTCTGACCACCTGTCTCCCAAAAGTTAACCAAAAATGAATGCTTCGCCATTTCCTCCTGATTCTTTTTTTTTACATCTCTGTCACACTCTACCCCCTCTGGTAAAAAGCAGTTGAACAGGCTGCTAGTGCTTCGGACACAACAGGGTTGCCCCTTGACCTCCACCCCCTTCCCCCTATCCCTGACCTCTTGGAGTGTTGAATTTCTCTGCTTTCTCTGTCTACTTCTTCGTCTATTTCACATCTTTTTACTGCCTTGTAGTTGACTCACTCCATTAATTTTATCTTCTTTTCTTGGGACATGTTTGCAGAAGTGTTTTCATTGAGTGGGTATTGTTGTAACTGTGTGATCACCCCACCAGCTCCTCGCTGCTCCTCTTTTTAAACTACAACTATTCATCCCTGGACTGATAAAACCACTTTCAAAAAGCAGCACATTATTGCTTTTGATAACCCAGGACAAGCAAACATTTCACGCTCCTTCTGTCCTTCAAATACAGTCATTATTTGTCAAGCCAGAAAGATGCAGATAGAAAAATACTGAAGCCTCACTTGTCAATTTTGCGCAATTTTTGTCAGCATCTTCTTTCCTGTCCATTAAGTCTCAGTCCCACAGAAAAAGTATCTTTCTGGCTCTTCTTATCTAATCATTGATCTTCACTTAAAGATTAAAGAAAAAAAAAATCAAATCTCACCGTCCTTTCTTTCAGTCTATGGAAGATGGCTTTACCATTCCATCAGATGCCCAAAACTCATGTGATCTATCATTGAAACACACACGTAGTCACTTTACAATTCAATCACAGTTGTATATATTCAGGAGTCAAAGGGATGTAAACACACACACACACACACACACACACATATTATATATATATATATATATATATATATATATAATATATATATATATATGCATGTACTAACATTCTTTGCATGTAGAAATGCAACAACTTCCGAATGGTCCTGACTCCCACAGATCTCTAGTTCCACGTGCCCACCCAGTGAGCAAATGTGATTGGTTGTGTTTGTGCAGACTGCGTGTGTGTGTGTGTGTGTGTGTGTGTGTGTGTGTGTGTGTGTGTGTGTGTGTGTGTGTGTGTGTGTGTGTGTGAGTGTGTGTAAAGCTACTCCTATCCTTCTGCCACATGTCAGCAGTTGCTCAGTCATCTTTGACACACAGGATTAGTGCCAGACCCTGTAGACGAGTACTTGTCTCTGCAAGCACGAAGCCTAGTTACCTCAGGCCTACCCTATAAAATCACAGGCAGTATATGATCTTTGAAATAAACATTCAGGAAAGTCATCCGGGATATTTGCCACTTTGTATTGACCATTCAGTTAAAATTTATTACAAATTTCACAAGGAAATTCAATCCGGGTCGAGTCCGGCCGATTTATCCCCCTTTGACCTGGAGCACCGCCACAATTTTTTTCCCTTTATTTTAACAAACAAGAGAGAAACTGAGAAAGAAAAAGAAAAAGGGGCATTAGGAACAGAGGGAGAGAGAGCACTGGACAGCAGTTGTTTTCCAATAAACAAGTCACCGTTTCCTAGACACCGGACTTCAGGCGAAGATGATTTTAGCTCCTGGGACTCAGAGAGACTCGAGGAGCATCTTGTGATGGAGATGACAGGGAAAACAAACAAATGGATAGCTGAAAAACAAAGTGTTGATCGCACAGCTTCACTTCATATGATACAATCAAAGAGCTATTTTCCCTCCTCTTCACACTTTCAGTCTTTCTCTGTCTGACAAACACTCACTGCGGGAGTCGCATCGATGCACCAGAGCGTAGCGACGACTTCCTGTTTCAAGATGCACAGACCATTTTGTCAACATTTACAAATCTGCAGACTGAGAACAGAAGTTCCTTTAGCCAAAGAAAGACTATACTTGAGCAGCCAGGAGGAAATGACCCTCTTCAAGAGCATCATAACAAGGACAAGTAGGCCAGAGAAGCAAAAGTGTTACTCATTCAAAGCAGAACTTCAACTGGGGGACATACCTTGCCTAAAAGGAATCTCTTTAGCCCTTAATAATGTTGTAAAAAGTAATCCAAAGATACTGCAGAGATCAAGCACTTACATTGCACTCATACAGTCAAACCTCGGTTTTCGAATGCTTCTGTTCTCGACTAAATCGGTTTTGTGACCAGAAAATCTGAGAATTTTACGTCTCTGAACTCGACCAAAATTCGGCTCTCGACCAAACCGAAAGAAGCCGAGCGTACCTGAACGTGACTCACTCGGGAGCCAAGCGAACTCGAATGCCCTGGATGCTTCCTCCGTAGCGCATTCGTGTTCAAAGTTCGATAGGATATCTTTTATTAAAATAAAACACTGTGTCTATTTCTACCCCTTTTTATTTATGGTATAGTATACAGTGCAGTTCATGTTGTAAAATAGTTTTAAAAAATTAGAAAAAGTTTTTTTTTAGAATTGGAACGGATTAAAATTATTTACATTAATTATAATGGGAAAAAGTTTCGGATTTCGAACAACTCGCTTTTCGAACAGCCTTCTGGAACGGATTATGTTCGAAAACCGAGGGTTGACTGAACCGAGGGTATTTATATTGCACTCAAATGTATACCATCCAATTTGTGCTGGCACTGTAGCACCCATTGATTAATAAACACAAGTCCATGCTGGAACGGTGCATCCTTGAAAAATCACAGGAAAAGAAGTTCAACAACGACAAGCAGGAGGTGAACCTCCTAAGTCATTCGAAATCAGAGTAACCCGAGTAAGGTTTGACAGAATCTGATATACTGTACATACATCTATCCAGGATGTCACCTTCAACAACATGTCAATATTTTTCTGATATCATTCCATGAGAATTCCTACCAGAAAGCATGTGGATGAGCAGGAAGTTCTCACTTGTTGACAAACTTGAAATCTCAGTAGATTTTACTTTTACTTACTACAAACAACTGTTACCTGCAGCTACTGGAAAGATTTCATAAAGCAAGAAAAAAACGCAACCACACAACGACATTTAAGTACGGACCACAGAAGAAGGTAAAGTTTGTGTGGACTCACCTGGAGTTCACACCACGCCACCTCCACAGTAGTCTCAGTATCCAGCCCCTTGTACACAGTCTTAAAAGATCCTCTCCCAATCTCAATGTCAAATTTAAGGAAGCGTCCGTCTGGCGAAGTTCCCACAGCTTTCGTTTCTGCCTCTTCTATGTCCTCTTGTACTCGTTTCTCCGCTTCCCTCTGCTCCGCCCTTGCTTTCGCTTGCCCCTTCTCCTCCTCCGTCTCCTTCTCCTTCTCCTCGCTCGGACTGCTAACGCTACCCTCGTATACATTTTCTATTACCTTTCCATCTTTCAATACTTGCACGTTCTCTGACCCTCTGGGATGCAACGTGACTTCAGGTTGTTTGCATTCAGTTTTGTTGCTAACATCCAATACTGTCGGGCTGGGCTCTTTCACTGCTCCCTCTACACTGTGTTCAACACTGGCGCTTGTGGTTGCAGCAACCGTGATATTGCCCACAACTAAATTTTCCTCAGCATTTTGTACGTGGCCCTCTGCAACTGCCTCACCAGGCCCAACATCAGGTTGGAAGATTGATGGTTGTACATTAGGACCTCTTGGGATGTTCCCACCCTCAGCGTTGTGTATCCCAGGTCCAGGACCACAGGGCTGTGGGGGGAAGAAGGTGGGAGGCCCTTCACAGTCTGGAGGTGAGGTGAGTATCACGGCTGCCTTGCTGGGCAGGTCCAAGGCTGTGGCGTTGGAGTCGCAAATGACACTCCGCCGGAAGAAGCGATGCTCAGCTGTTTTAGAGTCTCTATCCATGGTGTGGCGCCGACGCTGAACCTCGGGGTGTCCGTCGAGCTTCTCCACCAGGTGTGAATCTGAACTGGCGGCGCCATTCACATTTTTATGCGGGGTTTGGGGTGATGGTACAGGAGAGGCAGAAGCAGGAGAGGAGGCTGGGGCAATGAATTTCACCACTTTACTGCTGCTATTGTGTTCAGACATTCCTCATCAAGGCTCAGTCCACAAAAGAGAAATTCTGTCTGTATAAATAAGGACTTGTTTCACATTACTAATCAAACCTACATGTAAACTGTGTATGCAGGCACGATTCAAGATGAGGATTCTTCATTTGCAAATAAAAAAATCTCTCATGAATCTCCCCAAAAGAAAAAAAACAAAAGCGAAAGGCTTACAGAAACAAAAAAATTCTGTAAATTTTTATTTAACTTTACTTTCTTTTTTCAACTGTTTCAACAAGACCACCAACAGTTTCTATAAGGCCCTTCAGTGCGGGGCTCAAGGAAGCCCCAAGAGAGAGGAAGGGGCCAGACTGAGGAGGGAAGGGATGAAAGACAAGAAGAGAGGGGGTGCAAGCCCTGCAAAACGGTGACCACCGTCAAATTAACATCCAAATCCATCCTGATTCCAACATCCAACGGGGAAAGACCATGACATGGAAGGACCGGATATCTAACAGACCAGTACAGGCAGATGACTCAAAATTTGAATGGAATCCAAGCAGTTACAGCTTGACTTAGAGGTCCGTGTAAGAACGAAGAGCTGATGCCCCTTGGAGAGGGTGCTGGGCTGTGCGGTGGGGCCAGAGGCCAAGTTTGGCCTGGCCTGGCCAGGCCTGATCTGCGTCTGCCTTTGTCACTGAAATTTAACAAAAAAAGAGAAGGAAACAGCTGTAAGACAAAAGTAGATTTATGCAACCAAGTTACCCCCTAAATGACACATTGTTTCCCGTCAGAGTGGCTGAGAGATCATTTAAGCTCCAGATAACATGACATTTAACTGTTGGCCAATATTAAGCTGAATATGAATGACAGATGGAGGATGGGATATTAACATGAGCCAAATCCTGTCATAGTTGTAGTTGCGGTTAGCAAACTCATCCAACTATTAAACAGGGATCAAAACCTCATTTGGGTGTTGTTTTTTTTCTTCAAAATTCAAATAAAAAGTGAGGACCGTATACCAAAAAAGTGAATGTTCACATTCATATTGAGTTCCTTTTACTTGGGTTGAGACTGGGCATAATGATTAATGTTAACAAGAATGAGCTCTGCATCCAAAATCTTTTGTCCCCCCCCCTTTGTTGCCAAATAGTTCATGCAGATGAGCGCGCAACTAATTGCTCCACGTTTCCAAATTTAGCCTGAAGTCACCACTGCCAGGCTAACCTCAAGGTTAGGCCACTCTGTGGCAATTCAGCAGCTTGGCATGGGATGAGAGGAGGCACTCAGAACTGCACGGTAACCCAATGCTTATCTGAGGACGCTGTTCAAGTATCGTACTTTCCATATTGCATGACAGAAACTAACTTGAAGAGCCTCACAGCGAGTCCAATGGATGGTTTATACTCTTTTATCAAGGCATACCTGGCACAGGTATAAAAAGGTAGCTGGCACACAAATCATTCACAGAATACCCATTCGTATTAAACAAGTCATTGCATGTTTTATCGACTCCAGTGGACACGGCGCAATTATCCTTCATTGCCATCTCTGAATGAGTGGAAGGTTTATATAACACACACGGTCTTTATTTTGATCTCGTCACATTTCTATTAATCGCTTGAGCGGTTTTCTCTGATTGCACCTCCTGAGCTGCTGCAACAAGTGAGTTTCCCTCCAATAATGTGATTTTCCTGAAGGAACAAGATGAATAAGTGTCTAGAATTTGAACTGATTTAGTGATTTTGAACTTACTATAAGGGTGGCAGTGGAAAAAAACTGCTCAAACCATTCTACATTTATGAACCCAGATGATGTATAACTGCTTCACGGCAAAGCAGGCTGTACAGCCTGGAAGAATGCCAAATCTTCTCTGTGACAACATGAAGAATGCTCAAATGATGCTTTTAAATTCCGCTTTAAGTGTTCCTGAAAGTCAGCAGCGGCCAAAGGCCGCACCACTGATTACTTCAAGCCCAGCAGTTGTGGTATATCGTCAACTATAGGAAGTCAGTATATGAATAGCACTGAGGAGGCCACAGTAGACATATGCCTCCAGCCTAGCTAGCAGTCTTCTTAATTTATTTACATTTTTTCAAAAAGTATCATGTGCAACTTTATTTGTAGATCAAATATTTGAATAATGACATGTGGTGATTATGGAGCTACTTTGCATATGAGAGCAACTAACTGCCCCAGAGGTTTAAGAGATGCCTAACCAGATTTCTCAGATTCCAGGGCAAGGACTCTACATGAACCAACAACAGTAGTAGCCATTTGAATGAGACCAGACCATCTCACATATGGATAAATCACACTGTTTAGAATTTGGCACAGTACTAACCTTAAATGATCTCATAGAGATGCAGTGGTGAAATTAATTAAAGCTTATGGTGAAAACATCTGTCTTTTTGTTTTTGCGAGAATGACATGCAGCTTATTCAAGGCTTGAGTCATGAGAGGATGGTTAAGTGATTCCACAACAGAGAGGGGAAGTTGTTACAGCAGCCAGAAAACAGAAAATAAAAAGTAATTTATTTTGACAAATTGGTGTTATAATGTAAACTTGGACGCCTTTAAATTCAAATAAAAAACTGCTTTTTTGTGTGATAGAAAAGTATTTATTATAAAAAATAAATGCATCAGGCAGATTTTAATCAAACTTAGTCTCTTAGTTTTCTGTTCAAATCCTAAACTAAATTAAAAACTCACTTGGATTTTAGCCTTACTTTTAAGTCTTTAAAAAGTATTAGCTATTGCATTACCATTTTGTGGCAAACGGTGCTTGCTAAATCTAATTTACATATAAATATTCAAGCATGGCCAAAGTTGACAACTCTGTAAAAGAAATTACAACCATCGCTACTAATATTATTACTAAAACAAAGGACTTATAATTGGTCCTATGAACAGATGTTCAGTTCATGCAAAAATTGAGCAAAATTTTATTAGCGCAGCTTTAGCTCGATACATATGACAATTACTTATGGACCATGCAGCCACCAAAAAAAAAAAGTTTCCATCCAAAACCCTGTGTTTTGCCATTTACTAAGTACAGTAATGCAACCGCCTAGCAATTGTTGTTGATGTTGACTCTTATGACCAGTTACTGCCCTCTTGTGAACTAATCAGTGCCAAATATGGATGGAAGTATGAGAACAATGACAGGTAAACAATTTAAAGCTAACACTTTTATAGGTAAGGAGATCACAAATTACCCTTTTCATTTACAAGTTGCAATAAAAATGAAGAATTATTTGATTACGACTACAACGGTGGTGGTGGTGGTGGTGGTGGATGGATCACCATCTAATATTGTTTGGGGTTCAATGAAGGCTTTGCCCAGCTCTGAATCCCTAAGAATTATTAATATATTTAAAATTAAAAAATGGGCAAAATTGAAAAATGAAGCAATAACAAAGCAAGACATGAAGAAAAAAAAAAGTAAATCCAAGTTCAATAAAGGTTTTGTATTAATTTAAAAAATTGACTTGATTTTTTTTTTTTTTAATTGATCGCAAAACTCAAGCAGAAAACAGGCACGCGCGTCGATAGCTTGGCTAACTTAAAGGATACGTTAACTTAAGTAAAATTACTAATATTGCCTGAATATTAAAATGTTATTTATTTATTTATTCATGTCTTGAGCAGTTTTGTGAGGAGCAAACCGTGCTGCCTGTGGTTTCACTGCTCGCTGTTGAACAAATAAATAAATAAATAAATAAAACGAGGCAATGCAGCAAACTTTACCTACAGGCAGAAGCGAGACACCGGACCGGGTCACGATTCGGATGAAACACCGCATTAAAGCAACAAAAGGTACCGTTACCTCTCACATCAGTGTGGGCTGTGGTGTCACCAAAGGACAAATGTTCTGATAAAAACTTGATTCAAGAGCTTCTGCCTCCTTTGCGGCGGGAATAATGTCAGTTTAGTGCGTCATTTTAAGCCACAGTTGGTTGCTGAAACCCTGGTATTTACTAAAATAGTCCCCGTTAAATAGTCCGGTGAGCGGTACGTGCAGCGAGCCTCCAGCCGACAGACTGACACCTCCCACCGGGTAGAGGAGACAAGTTCGCTCGCTGGCCGCGCGGCAGCTCCGCTACTTCTGTCTGGGTGATGTCTGCGTGCGGGTATTGAAGCGCACCAACAGGCACGAGTCTCACCCCAGGATGCTATATCCTCATCCGGATCAACATCCAGCGCCGCTCCCGCCGCTCCTCTCGGCTGATGTGCAGCAATTAATCCACCGCGAGTCACTGTTATTCCCGGTTTTCAAGCACCGGACAGCGGATCAGTCGGCTCTCTGCTCTTCTCTGGCGATGACTCGACAAGGCGACCCGCAAGGCTTTCACGCAGACGTGCCGCATCAAGTCCGCCATCGTTAACCGGAGTGATACAGGAAATGGAGGGCTCCTTCAAAATAAAATAAACGTAAGAATTCTGCGCATAACACGAACTTTAAAAAACCTTCCTCGACTAAACTCAGCAAAGACTGTACATTTTTGTAAGGTATTTTTTCTGGGATGGACAAGTATTTGTGACATCGCTGTAAAGCTTCAATCCAGTTTACTCCCTCAAGTGATATTTCTTATTTTGAAAGAACTGTGTGATTTGTCTGATCTGAGAGATTCATTTGCGAAGAGGAAGTTTTAAAGTTTTCTGGTTTGTAATGTGCTGCAAAGCTTTCAGGGAAATATCTTACAAAAGTTAGGGTATAATTTGTGTGATATTTTTTTCCTTTTAATGCAAACTAAATAGTGGTGCCTTTTTTTTAAATGACAAATCAGAATTCCGTCAAAGTTCCTGCAATTACATTAATTGTTATTATCAGGTATTTTAAGTAGTCCAAACAAATTAAGTGTTCTTTCTAAATTTATTAATTGTGCAATAATCGCTAATATATGTCTGACTAGCAGTCAAACATCATTCTTAAAAAATCTATACTGTAGTACGGTAACATTAAGTTGCTTTGCTGGCACATTTTTATATCTACATGACAAAGGAAGTGCTTTTTTTATTACGGTGATCTTGACACTTATAGCCAGAGGCAACAGTATCATGAACTCTACATAATACATACATAATAAGTACACCTAGTTCTTGTTTCAAATATTGAAAACCTTGTAGATGTCTTTCATGACAACTGTTCATCAATGATGACTGATGTTTGCTGACATGTATGCCCTCCTATACAGACACTCTCACGCCACCCTCTCTCTCCCCTTCTCTCTCGCACTCTTTCTCTCTTTGTACTTTCTTATTCATGTGTGCCATCATACCAGTTATTTATTCGTGACAAATCTCTATATTTTTTTTAAAATCTCGTTCATATGTGTAGGTCATTATGAAAAAGAGACCCTGACATTTGATTTAGTGCTGGATTTCAACATTTTTTCCAAAAACCATGCGATATGATTTCTCCATACACAGTTACGGGATCTCTTGGCACATTCGAGGTGCGGAGAACGTTCAGTTCGGAACATTCAGGATTGCGTGTCTGCTGTTTGCAGATGATGTGGTTCTCTTGGCCTCGACAGTGGTTTGCAGCCAAGTGTGAAGTGGATGGTATGAGAAACATCACCTCTGAATGTGAGGTCATGGTTCTCTGGTTGAAATTGGTCGACTGGTCCTTTCAAGTTGTTGGGGATTTTCGCTGCCTCAGGCTCGGACTTTAAGTATCTTGGAGTGTTAAGTGGGGTGGACAGTGGACAGTTTGGCGTGTCATCAGCCGTAATGGACACATTGAGAGGCCATCATGGTGAAGACAGAGCTGAACTAGAAGGCGACACCTTCCTTGAGTCGATCTACATTCCAACGCTGTGCAGTAGCCATAACCTCTGTGAAACAATGAGACATTGCATAGAGGCATCTGACATGGGCTTCTTTCATGGGGGAGCTTGGCTCAGCCTTAGAGACCGGTTCAGAAGGGATATCTGATCAGTCAGAGTCAGAGCTCACAGTTTCTGGCTTCTTTGCATCAGAAAGAGTCAGATGAGGTAATATGACAATTTGATTAGGAGGCCTCAAAGAAATTTTGGAGTGTTCCAGACACAATCAAACTGGGGGAAACCTGTTGTAGAACCTGAATTCGCTGGAGGGATTTAATGAATCATCTGAATTGAAATCGCCTCTCAGGGAGGGTGGATGGATGGATGGACTATCTTGTGTTATCCTGATTATAGAAATCCCATAATATTTTTGCACTTTTGTAGCTTTAACTAAAGGCAAGTTAACAGAAAGAGACCTGCAATCACCAAATGTCATTTGCAGTCTTGTTTTTTCCCCAAATGTTAAATAGATTTTATTGGGAAAAATACTCCCAAATTCCATTTAAATACAAGATTTCTCTCCTTCACTGGTCTACGATCTTTAAGCCTTATTGACTAATGTATACATTACTGCCTTATCAATTGTTGCTGTTATCTGAGCCTCAGCTCTTAATAGCGAGATAAGCTATCCAGTATTGCTGCCGCGCAATCGGCAAACACTCCAGAAATTGTGGACGTTTACTCTAGATGTTTTGACATCTGCATATCTTTAAGGCAGGTGCACCGCCGGGGTTCATGGACGTTTGAATCGTGTTGTTATCAAGGGTTGGTATTTGCCTCTGGTGCTTCCATACAGACAATTTCACTCAGTTTGCTTCCTGATTCCTTACCTCTGTGTATGTGTGTGTGTGTGTGTGTGTGTGTGTGTGTGTGTGTGTGTGTGTGTATGTGTGTGTGTGTGTGTGTGTGTGTGTGTGTGTGTGTGTGTGTGTGCATTTGTGGTGGAGTGCTTGTTTGCCTGTGTACACGCATGCTGCACATGTTTATCCTGCACGTTGCTTAAGGCGTTGAAACTATATGCAGGGTTGCCACATCAACTTCAGAGCAAGTCAGGACTTAACACACTTTTAGAAAATACACAAAAAAGCTAGTGAATGCCTATAATGTCCAGAGTGTGTTTGTGACTACCAGCAGTTGTTCTGCTGTGAATTGCATCCAAAATGTTTTGTCTTTTGTCATTGAATTCTCCATAAATATCATCCATCTATGATTTATCATGAGTATCTAAGCATTACGTTGTTTTGATTGAAGGATTATTGGGAAAGAAAATGTGGGTTAAGTCAAAATCCTGCAGGGTATAGCTTCTGTGTGATTGTTATCACTGGTATGTAGGCATTCTCTTTTCTTTCAGTGCGCCGTAAATCTGCCATCAGGATGACTGATTTATCCTCTTCCTCTGACTTCCTCTCAGCCCAGACCTGTACTTGAGTTGACGTGGAGGATTGGCCAACCCAGTTTGCATCAACCATCGTAGAAGGGGCAGTAGAATGGAAGTGGACCTGCTGTTACGCCTGAGGGTAACTGTTTTAGAAGAAGCTGTGAAGCAAGAGGCTTCAGTGAAGTGAAAAGACACCCTTAACAGCTGTAAGATGTTCCATATTTCACTTATTCCACAAGGTGTTAACACTGTGTTTCTCTTACTCTAGGCTTGACATGAGAAGAACGACAAGTAACATCTATAGCACGCTCACAGCATATGCTAAAGGGCTAATGATAGCAGTTCATCTATTTGTTGGCAGGATAATGAAAACTAGTGTTTTGATGTTCATGAAACTTGTTAGAAGGATGGAGCATAGGCCAGGAAAGTATCCATAAAATTCTGGGGTAGATACAAAATGGGGTGAAACTTTAAATCATCATCTCTCAGAATTGGATTCATTCACAGGTTCATTTTGGTGGCTGAAATGTTGCAACGTTGACTTTAATTCGTGACTTGGAAATTTGTCAACGCTTCCTGTGTGTTCTGTTTTCTTCTTCTACTTATTTCTAACTACAAGAAATATTACACTGTTTTTTTCTCTTAGCTCTGCACTTTTTTCCTTGACTCATTGACAAAAATACATTAGAACATATTATTGTCTTTGGAGTTCAAGAATATTTTATTTTCAAATTTATTTCCAGTAGATATTTATTTCCAGTAAACATTATGACAAATTTGTCAAAAAAATAGTTTTATCATTTACGGAGTGACATTTTTCTCTCCGTCTTCTTTACTTCTTCGATTGTTCACTTCACCTTTTATTCAGATGATGATTTTATGAATGGATTGTATTTATTATGATAGATAATTGTAGTACAAGTGTGTTCGTGGTTGTGCAAACAACCTGTGAAGTAACTGAGAGCATGTAGAGAGGAAAAGTGCAAAGGCAGAAGACAATTCTAGGCTCCATTAACAAGCATACGTTACATTTATACTAATTCCTCTCCAGCCCTTCAGCTGTCATCACTCTTTCTGGATGGGTGAGTTTTGATGCTCCGTGGAAAAAGCAATCATGTCTCTTCATGACAACTTGTATTTCCAGAGATCACATTTTTCAGCCCTTCTGGTTTTTTTCCAATTTTTACTAAATGTGGCTGGCATTTCTGTGTCTTGGTGTGAAAAATATGTCATTGCACGGAAAACAAAATTATTTCTTTGCTGTCCCCCCAAGGATAGAGTGTGACCATGCTTGACCCCACTATGTGAAACAATGGTGAAAATGTCTCCTCCCCAACAACAGGCTGAAAAACCTGTTGAAACTCAGCTCAGGTAAGCCAAAAGACCTCAGCACTGCTCTTTCTCCACAAAAATGAACACAGAGGTGTGCTGGCATATTTCAGTCTTTCTCTGTAGTATTCTACCTCTGTCGTTTTTTTACACTCATTAAACTGATTAAGAATTATTAGGCAATATAACCACATTAAAAATTGCACTTTTCTTTAAGATAATTCAGTGTCCTCTAAGACTTTTTCTGCAATGTGACACAAAGAAAATCAAAATACCTTAATTTCATGCACAAAATCTAACTTCCAATAAATATTTCTTTACTACTTCCCATCATTACTATTTAATAAAATATTAAAAGGTCATTTTGACTGAATACAACCTTCCTACCCCTTGCTAATTTCACCTATCAGTCTGCTTTGCACACATGTACAGACACACACAACTGCTTTCAATAAGTGAAGCAACTGGTTGCTCAAGGGCAATTCAACAGAAGCTGAGGTATAGGGTGAGAACTCTCTTCTCATTTCTTCTGTACTGCATGTAGCAACTTCACTCCACTCTGAATTAGGACTGGTGTTCCAGCAAGTCAGCATGCAAGCGGGTGTCACTGTACATCAGAGGCAGTATTTTAAAAGATCACTGGTTGCGACACTGAACCTGTCACTTCCTTCTCTGCAATTCTGCTGCAGTTCTTTGCTTTGGAGTGAGAGTATGCATACAAACCTGTAGAAATACATACATCGTTCTCCAGTTCGTTGCATGATCTATTCTTCTGGAAATGATTACCATACTTTTAATGGAGCTTGCAGAGAACAGCATGTCTTTACTTTAAGAAGCTCGACATACTTTACATTGCTTATGCTGCTAAATAGCTGAGAAGCACAAATAACTTCCTTTCCTTTTATTTTATTGTCTGTAGTCTGGAGGCAGTGAAATGCCACAATTTCTGTACGAACACATCCTGTTGGTGGTGATTTGAACTGTGTTTTAATGTGTAGAAAATACATATAGTACATGATGCACGGCTGTTCCTATTCTACAGAATTATGCTTTCAGCTGTTGTCAAAGCTCATTTGAAATATTTTAAAGGAATTTAACTTTATCCAATCAGGACATTTGCTAAAATTTTACATAACAGAATGGAAATCGGTTCAAAATCAATCTGCAGTACATTTTTCTACCAGACAGGGTCACTAAAGAGTCCAGTCAGTCTAAGTTAATGTATAATTTGACAGACTTCACCTGATTTCCCTATAAACTTTCATTTTCCATCCATTCCTTCTTTCTGTACCTCTGTGGTTAGTAATATCTCCCAGCAGACCGATTGGAAACATATTATTCTACTCAGGCCTGACGAAATGTATCTACACAGGTTTTTACTCCCCCTTGTAACAGTCCAACTTGGAGGTAATTAACATAAATGAGGTTTTGTCTCCCTGTGGGCTGAGGAATAAGTTAAATAGGAACTGCTGTGTTGGTTTGAAGCCGTAATTATATAAGATGGGACAGCCTGAGAAGCAAGTATGAAAGAGGAGATAGTGGTGAAATAGCATGGGAGAAGTTGGTAATTATGCAAAAAATTGTATCAAATCATGTTATTACTAAGTATTTGTAAAAACATTCATGTTTGAGAGATGTCATTCCAACAATTTTGGGAATTTCTCTCCCAAAATTCCACAAGATAACTGGGAACGTGAGAATTATCAGCAAGTGTGTACCTGTCTGGAACCAACTGCATGTGCAGTATATATTTTGCACAAAAGAGCTTAAAATGCAGTAAATTGGTTAAAGGTTACACACTTATGTCAGCTGCGGTTCTCCTTTTTCATGCTAAAGCGACAGCTTACAGCAAACATGTGGAACCAAAATCATGTTGCTGTGCAAAATTTGAAAATGAAAGAGAGCAGGGTCAAGAGAGAGGCTTAACCAGACATGCAATTCTCCTGCAAGACAAAACTGGAGTGCAGAGGGACATTTGACAGGTGGAGGATATTACCATACCATAATTTAATGAGTATCTGAGATATGCTTTAAAATCCAATTTCCTGTTTCACAGAGAGAAAAAAATCAAACGTTTCCTCTGAAATAATGAGTTTAAAGCCACAAAAACATTCCGCGTGAATGTGTATGTGTGTGTGTGTGTGTGTGTGTGCGTGTGTGTGTGTGTGTGTGTGTGTGTGTGTGTGTGTGTGCGTGCGCATGTGTTTTCCAAACACATGCTCTTGTTTAGAAAAAAATGGTAAATTTTCATTTGATGCTGAAATTGGAATAAATTTAGGCCAACAACAAAAACCTTTTTCAGTGGTAAGGAATACTCTATGTGCATTGTATGTGCACATCTGTGTGCATTTATGAATACTAGGCCTCCTCCTCCTCCTGGGTATGTTATTTTTACTCAAAGCCCTCCTGCAGTGACTGCATCAATGAATGTTTATTCACAGCATCTTTGGAAACATCCAATTTTTGATAAAGAGGTACAGCTACATTGCTCCTTCTATAAAAGGGTTTAACGGGGGCTGCAGGGCAGAACGCACTTAAATTGTCATGAATTTTTGACCCACTTTACCTCATAACAACCCTGTTTTTCAAGATGTCAGAAGCAGATAAGTGCTTTTTCATTTGAAAACGTGGTTGTCTGGCCGTGAGTGCAATAACGGTGATGAATGTATGCACACTGCATAGTGTCTATATGTATATTGTAAAAATTAGCAATAATGTATAAATTTTTTGGTTTTTTGTTTATGTAGAAAGGAGATGATTAGTTTAGCTTAGCGAAGAAATGACTTTGACCTGTCTGCGGTGCTGCACAGCTAAGTGAACAAACTGGCTAGTAGCAGCTACGATCAGCAGCAGGTATTGGATACTTCGGTTATCTGTCAATCAGGAAATCATAGTCACTCGAAGTAAAGCAGCCAAAGAAGAAAGTGGTAATGTGAGGTATATCAGTGTGTTTTTAAAATGTAAAAATACAAATGTCAAACTATTCATGCAGTTTATAATGCAAATTAAAGACAAAGTATACATATTCTGCCATTCAAAACATTATTTTACCGACAGGTGTTTAAATCCAATATATTCTATGTTTCCTCATGCAGGTGTAACACATAGAAGCACATGGGCACCTCCTTTTGTCAGATGCAAACTAGTTTGTTGATATTTGCTGATGGTTGAACTCTCAGCAGGATGCCCTGCTCCTTCAGTCGGATGTATTTGCATGTGAAAACAAGAGCGATCCCATATCTGCAGGAGTGTGTCTGCAGGCACACAAACGTTTGATCTGATATTTGCACTGTTATCAGATAGTGTGACACACTACCTGTTGAGCCAGTGTTGGTGTTTGTGCGTGTGTTTTTGTGTCTGCATCAATACGATGCTGGACAAAGGTCCTTTCTTTGCCCGAATGAGAGACTGGCACTGTCTGGCAGCATGTGTTTGCATGTGCATGCATGTATACAGACGGGTCAGCACAGCCTGGTACTCAACGGTTGAAGCCCTATCTTTGTGTGTGTCTGTGTGTGAAACAGAGAGTGTGCATCCAAATAAACTAGACAAAGAGCAATAACACAATACAGAGACAGGCAGCGGATTGTGTATTTACCAGGCATTACACAAAGTGGCTGACCTGATGTCCCAGAGAAAAGGTCCAAGTGAAGTCTCCAGTCATTCTTAACATGTCAGAGCATGATTAACACCCCCCACCCCCATCACCTATAAACCTATAGGCAGTTTACAACACTGTGGTAGATAAAACATTCAAACACACACAAAAAAGCATGCCTCGCATATCTATCAGGTAACCTGACATTTTACTGGTTGTAGTAACAAGGACTACTTTATTTCCCTAGCTCAGTGGTTCTTAACCTTGTTGGAGGTGCCAAACCCTGCCGGTTTCATATGCTTTCTCACCGACCCCTTCTTTAGTCAAAAAAATTGTTGTTGTTTTTTTCAAATTTAAGACTTAAGTGTATGTTTTACTGGTGTATTTAATGAAATTTGCATTAATGTCACCTGTTTCAAAGAACAAAACCAAGACAGTGCATGAACTCACATGAAATGACCTACCAGCAAATCAGTGTGACTTCTGCTGTTGTTATTGAGAGACCAGTTCAGATGTGCGTGGCTTCACCTTGACAAGTGCTACTCTTATGTCATTTTCACAGCAAAGTCTATTTCATTTGTTTTCCATGCAGCTTAAGGAAGTGTTGCTTTTTTTTTGCCAGTGCAAGACTAGAGTTGCTCAACTTGACATTTCAAATCATGCAGAATGCTGACTCCCATCAAGTTCCGTTACACAGTACATGTAAATTCACGTTGCACGTATTTATCCGACCACTTTCTTTTTTTGCTTAACATAGTTACTATGAATTAAAATAAAAAAGCAATCAGATGATGTACCATCATGACAGGCATAGATTGGTTACTTAGCGCGCAAAGTCCCCTGTAGCACAGGTAGGCTAATTGATGTAGCGTCACATGATCACCTGCAGCCAGTGATGGCTAAGGGGGGCATGTAATCACGATTTGACACAATGTGTCAAACGTACACTGTGATTAGTGTATGTTCGGCAAAAAGACCCGACACATCGTGTCGGGTGTTTTGTCTTGACTCCCGTCTCTGCCGAACCCCTGAGACCGAGTCACTGAACCCGTAGGGTTCGATCAAACCCAGGTTAAGAACCACTGCCCAAGCTCAAGCTTGCTAACAAATTACACCAGTGTTAGCTACTCACTGGAAAGCTTCCAACTCTGAGTATTTGAATGAAATAAAAAAGACTGAAATCAACACTATTAATAATTTAATAATTATTTGTCTACTATAGTATGTTAGTTGTTAGTCACACATGTATATACTGTATGTGGGCACAAGCCCGTAACACACACACACACACACACACACACACACACACACACACACACACACACACACACACACACACACACACACACACACACACACACACACACACACACACACACACACACACACACACACACACACACACACACACACACACACACACACACACACACACACACAAGGGGCCAATAGGCATGCAAATAATGGGGAGATAAAGCAGCAGGGAGCTCCATCTTGGTGCATCCAATGAATAAATTCTAAGGGGATTTTGCTTTGCTCAAAGGCACCTTAGCAGGCCAGGGGGTGAACTGGCACCTCCTGCTGCCAGTTATTAGATATTAGACTGAGATTTTGTGAAATGACCAACATATAGTGCAATCAAGGTTAGTTATAGAGGAGGATCTCAGATTTGTTAATTCACTTTGCAGATGATGTGGCTCTGTTTGCTTCATTGGCTCATGACCTTCAGCACCCACTAAGGGTGAAGTGGTTGGTCTGAGCGTCAGGGAATCAGTGGATTCCTCTCTCCGGGTTTGGCATTAGTTGCTGGAGCAAAGGAGTCAAAAGCACATTTAAAATGACCTCAGTGCTTCTTTGCACTGAAATGGGCCAATGAAAGTGGTTTGGGCATCTGCTTCGAATGGATCCTCCAAGTTGGGGGAGACCTCCTGGTCTTCAAGCTCATCTGGCTAGTGGCGTGACTTGGGATCTCCCAAGTCAAGATGAGCTGTATAGTGTTGTGGAAAACAGGAATGGATGGAAATTAATCTTGCCAAAAGCACATTATTTGAAACATTTTCTTAATTATTTGCAAAGAAATGTTGAAAATGTGCACCCTGCAGCACTCACATTAAAAGCCAATTAATAGTGTTTTGAAAAATGCCATCACTTTCACACCAAAGTTCGTATAAATGTGCTTGTAAATCCACTTCATTAAGACTTAATCGCCAGCATGTCTTGTGTGAAGCTGTTGTGGAAGTAAATTTTAAACACACACATGATGATTCGAGCAACTCTGGTTTGATTAAGGATACGTATTTGCATCTGGGAAATATCCTCTTGCTGCAGCCATGCATGCACAAACAGCATGACTCAAATGAATCATGGATTCAAATGAATTCGAGCAAACTATGATGGAAATCTACTCACATGGAAGCCAATTAATGATTCACATTGAGAAATGACAGCTCTTCCCATGCTGGATAAATAAAGCCATAAAAAAACACTTGTGGAGCAGGTTTTATTAGCAGTTCGTAACGCCTCCCTGTAACTTTGTTGACAGTCAAGCAAAACTGCTACACAAGAACAGACGCAGCGCAAAACCCCGAGGGCTACCAAAGCCTACAAAAGAAGTCTTCCTGAGGATTAAACTCAATAATAGGTAGAGGTTTACACCCTCCGTTTCAACTACCATGTGCACAGACTGGCAGAGAACTCCCTCTTTTCAGGCCTCACCCCAAACCTGTTCATTGCCTGAGGGCTTTCAGACATGTGCGAACCAGAGTGTACCTTCAAAACATTGACAGGTAGCTCATTTCATTTGCACTTCAATCAATCTGTCTATGAAGAGCAGTCAGTTCTGTGATCGACGTCTCCATAAGACTTTCTAGGAATCAGAGATTGTGGAGGTTTTTTGGCTGGACAGCTGGCGTCTCATGTAAACTTTTGGTTTCTATGAACACCTCGAGGAAAAAAGAAAGAGAGTGAAAACAAAGGCTTGAGAGGTTGTTTTTAACCCCTCATTTGGAGATCTGTTGCTGAAACAGCCCAGTGATCCAAGTCAAACAGACCATTACGCGCCACTGAATGGTTGTTATATAAACCCGACACCCACCCCAAAGACGACAGGAGTGTAATTCTGGAAATGCACACAAACAAAAATAACTTCTCAGAAAGTTTTACCAGAGGTTTGAAGGGTTTTCTTTCGAAATGTGCATGTATGAGAAACAATGAAGGGCAGATGCTTTGGCTTTTTACGAGCTGAAAGGGCAACCATTATTGGGGAGTAAATTGACAACAGCTTAGGCTCTTTAGCGGAAATCCAAATGAGTGCCAACACACGCACGCACGCACGCACACACACACACACACACACACACACACACACACACATACATTACACAAACTCTACACACAAACAAGAAAAGTTGTCTCCTACATTTGTGCTCCTTTCCAACAGAGTGCTGTAAGGTGCACAAGACATTATTTATGGTCCCAGACTGTTAAAAATCAACTGGAAAATGAAGTTATCCACCAAGTTACATGTTGACCTAAACATTTTCCTCCCCCCTGTGGTATAAATGTGAGTCTGTGTTTACTTTGATGGTGCGCTTGCAATGCTCTGCTCAGGTACACTTAAACTAATGAAATTCCTTCCATTGGGGGACCCGTTTTTTTGAGGATTATGAGCTTGCAGCAGTCAGTGTAATCACTTTTGACAACAGCCTCCCCCCCAGGATATTCTCTGAAGTTGTATGTGCGTGTGGTGTTAGATTATCAGAGTTCTGTTAGTCAGACCTGTCATGCTGAGGAAGGTGATGTGAGGAAGATGAAATCTGTTGAACCATGTAATCTAGTAATCTAGTAATCTACATTTTAACATGAACACCCTTAATGAATCAGATGCACTGAATGGGAATTGCTTATCTGTTTCTGTTAGCTTAAGTTGGCTAACATTAGCTGTTTTACAGATTTTTTTTTTACAGAATTTGTAATTCACCTCTGCAAGTCATGTAATACACATCCTACTCACCTGGTTTGGTGCAAAGCCACTCAGGTAGTGTTGAGATATCCCTCGGTACGCTACCGATGATTCCTCACTCATCTCCTAGACGCTGACTGTGTCTTCGAGAGCACTAAACTCTCAAACAGCAAAGCGTCGGCTTTTCTAGGAGAAGACCTGACCTGACCTCAGTTCACTCAGCTGAAATACAGCAGAATGTTTTTTTAGGGCAAACAAGCACAAATAGATGCAACTTGGTGTTTTCAGCGGTTGGTCAAACAGGGTCACAGATAGAGACCGGACTATCTACTTGGTGATAATATTGGGTGATATTTGCTTGGTTTTTGGATCATTTCATATTCCAGCATTTTTGAAACCCAGGTTTTGTGCAAGATGAGTGTAGAGAGACAGAAAGGGTGAAAAACGAGTGAGAAAGGGAGGGAGCGGCTGAATGGGCCATTTGTTTGCCCCTCCACTGTCCTCCCTGGCCTTTCCTGGTGCTTGGTGCCTGGCGTTCAGGGTCATTTTCTTTCATTACGACCACTGCCATCCTTGCATTTGCATTTTCACCATTGCGGGGGCAACATTCAAGTGTTAGCTGTTTCCTTATCACTGGTCTTATTATGCAGGGGCTTGGGAAGACTGAGAGAGGCGAGCAGGGCCGAGACATCGACCTGACATCGTTGAGATCCACCATGCCAGCCAGCGGTCCTCTGCAGGTTAGTGTACCCAAAAAAATAGAAAACTATGAGAAAAGAGAGAGAGAGAGAGAGAGAGAGAGAGAGAGAGAGAGAGAGAGAGAGAGAGAGAGAGATAGCGTATGAATAGAAAGAGAGAACACAACCACAAACTGAGATATAAATACTTCCAAACCTTTCTGACGACTGAACAAGCCCTCAACATTTTTTTTTCATTTCTGTTACACCCTGTATTGCTGTTCCTCTTGCCTTATTGATTTCACATCCCTTTTGTCTTCACCCCGGTCTATCTCCAACTCTGCATCGACGCTCCCGTCTTAGCTTTTGCCACAATGCTGTGGTATGTCCTGCCTATGTGTGAGCTGAAGATCATAAGGCTGCTGCGTGGTTCTCTGGGTTCATCTGACCGTCTGAGACCAAGTTACGATCGCGACATCCATCAACTATCAATTAGGGTCTGGGTGCAAATGCTAATAAAGTCCTCTAAAGCTGCAGCAGGTCAACAGAGCAGGGACTCAGTAATGCTGAGAAAGCAGGGTGAAGGCAGGGTTAGAGGCCTGATACATTATTTTTAAATGATTTTTGACTAACCGATTTTCCAATTTCCCCCAGTGTGTTCATTTCAGATGATTTTGTTTCACTTTTAAGGAACTAAAATTCTGTTTTTTTAAACAGCTATCTGGTGTGTTAGGAACTTGTTATAGGTTACAGGTATGCAGACACGCAAACACACACACACAAATGTCTCTCGCAATTTGTCGACACTCTATCAGTGTCAGGGTCAACTGTATTCTTTCCTAACCCTTAATCAGCAGAGCTACTGATATATTTAGCTCAACAGTCCCTAGTGAACAAAGTGTTACTCAAGACAAGCTCAGTGTGTGTGTGTATGTGTGTGTGTTTGTGTGTGACAGTGGCAGATGTAGGAGACAGTCCATACAGTCAATATATGTGCATGCGTCACATTTGCCTGACATATGACGGCGCCTCACAGTTTCTGAAGCTAATGATACCCTCACATCTGTCCCGTTTGGTCCCCATCCAACCTGTCTGTAACCGAATCCATAGAAAGTTTTAACAACTGAACCTTGAAGATTTTGAACCAATAGCTAGTCAGGTTTCATCATTTCCACATATGTTTAACTTTAGAAGCTGATTGTCAAATTTTTAGAATTTTTGGACGTGACCATTTTTGGTGCATCACCATTACATTCCCATAAAATTTGCTTACCTACTGTACTGCTTCTAACAACTACTGCAAAGTGGAATAGGAAATACTGTGGAGAGGACTGTCAGTGCAAATGGACCAGTGTACTCACTTCTTGGCAGGTGACATTGGAATTAATAAATATTCTAAATTAAAATCGATCTGATTTGGTCCCAGAGTTTTCAGCCCACCAGCAGTAACACCAGTCCAGCCCTGATGTAAATCCTGTGTTTCAGTCATTCAATGGACTTTCTGTAATCACAGATCACAAAGCTGTAGTAAATTTACCGGAGCAGCTGATTTTCATTCAGTATTTTTCATTCAGAATTACAACACAGGGACTCACTTCTGGACCACTTAGAATCAAATAACCCATAATTTAAAAATATATATAAAAAAGTAGATAATATATAAACAATTCAAATCATCCGGTGTTGCAACTTTTGTTCAGTTAGCTTAGGTAGATCATTCCTTTATTATACTTCATTTACTTTTAGTTTGTGAGTATTATAACTTTGCATCTTTTTATGTGCCAAAAATTATCATAAGTGTGTTTAAGTGTTGTGTCATCACTGGAAATATTTAAATATTAAAATTGTACCGACTGTTGATGAACTTGTGCACCAACATAAAGTAAAAAATTCAGTTCTCCACGCAGTTTTACTTTTTTTTTAAAAAAATCCCATACTTGTAATTCATTCTCTGCCTCCATTATTTTATTTAACAGTTGAACTTATTAAGTTAAAATTGCTTATTAACATAGTCATTTTGTGAAATTTTATCTAATTACTTAATGATATCTCGTGTTTAAATGAGTCACACTTATGCATTATCATGAAAGAAAATGAATTTTGAAATATTGTGCATTGTACACTGCATTTCCAATATTGCTGATTTTTTACTATACCAATGAAACATTAGCTTTAAACTATGCTAATCCATTGAGTACTGCCACTTTTGACAGACAGCAGTAGCTGAGGCCTGCTGTATATCTTAGCAGGAACTTAAACAATCATGAATCAAGATAAACTCCATCATAGCCTTCAGCGGAGCAGAAAGCCTCCTTCCCTTAATCACAGATGGTATAGCATGATTCGGCCAGCAGCTACTAGCTACACTGATCGTATCATGTGGCTCAGAAAGTAAATGTTTACATCCAAATCTCACCGCAGCTATTCATCACGGCCATGGAGGCCAAGTCTGACGCTGACAGACGTGTGGAGGGAAAACTGTGATCTCAGAGAAGCGGAAACAAGTGTATGTATTTGCATGTAAGTTTGAGAAGTCACTCAGTGAAACATACATCCTATGTTTCGGTGTCGCTCCACTGGTTTGTGATTGATTCTATCATCACTACATTCTGCATGCATGTCTTACTGTGTTATTTCAGCAAGGAGATGGATGGCTGGTTGCTATATACTAATGAGTGGGTTACTGCAGGCATAGGGGAATAGGAACTGTATAATAAGACATGGTTTTTACTGTAACACAAAACCACCACTGATCATTTCAAGCTAATGTTAATACATGACATTTTGAGTAATATGAGCATCATGTTTAATTTACCAGATAAATAGATATACAGACATACATGGATACATGATACTAGTTGTAATATTTATCAGGGTCCAATTAGCCCAAACAACAAATGTAAATAATAAACGCATCTCAAAGAAGACCTCGTCTTGCGAGGTTTTCATTATGATACAACCTATGAGAAAATACCAGCCTTCAACGTGTTTTGTGTCACATGAGGTTTCTCATCAGTAGCCCTCTTGTGTTCTGTTGGTTCCAAGGTCAAACCTTTCAGTCTTATATGTGTGTAGATCCTAGATGAAGGCATGGCTCTGCTGGATGCTATTAAATGAGAAGGTTTTGTCTTTGAAGGACGTGACCTCTGAATTGCAACACAACCGTACAGAATATACTGAGATGAGAGGATAAGAACAGATATGTGAAACCAATCAGACAAAAAAACCCTCCTAAAGGAAACAGAAACAAGCAAACCGAGAAAATCATGCTGTCATTTTCCAGGCTTAAAAAACAGAATGATTTATTTATTATATAAATTGACAGACGTCATTCACAGAAATCTCATAAATGCATTCCAGGCTGAATGAATGGAATCGATTTTATTCCATAAACCAGTTACAAAACTTTTATAGCCCAGATATATTTTCTCAGTCTTGTGATCTCATCACAGTATCTCAAAGTAATGCCATCACAGCTTCAATCCAAGTCCAGTAGAAAGCATGTAAATTGCTGGAATGTGATTTATGACATTTTCACAGAGACTGTGTGAAACTGCAGTGATGGATCTATTTTTGACGGTGAGAAGACTTAACACTTCTGAGACAGGATCTATGTATAGTGCAGCAACAGGGTGCGGAGGGCTGACACAGCACTAATGGGAATCACACGGCCTTTCTAAGCATGACAGTCAGCTTTCAGAGATGGACTGTGTGGTCTCATGGCGGTTAGATAAGAGCAACACTTACCTTTCACACATGTCCAGTGACTTTGACAGTCTTCTTCATAAACATTAAAGGGAAAGTGACTGAAAATTAAAATTAACGCCTTCTCCCTGTGGAACACCTCCGCTAAATTATTACCTTGTAGAAATTAGCCTTGGAAGCTGGAGTAAAGTCTGTGAGCATTATTATCTAACTCATGAGGGATGTTTCCGTGAAACTAAACGACTTGAGAACCAATTCTGCCACTTTTTCTTTTTATTTGTGATAAAATCAGATTCTGGATGCTGACTATGAAGCTGAAATGAAATGCAAAGCAAATTGGTGTTATAGACGCAAGACGAGTCGATGTTTTGATTTGAATTCATATGAGTTGGGCTCTTCTCTCGTGTTTTCATGTGCAGCTTTGAAACAAAGCTCCTCTTCTAGAGGTACAGTTGAAACAAGTGCGACCAGATTAAGGTTTGTTACCTGGTTTACAGGTGTCTCAGTGACACCTTTAAATACCACTAGAACTAACCCTCACCCTAACCCTTTCTAGTGTCAAAATACCACTAGAACTTCTGCAAAAAAACGAATCATTTAGTTCTTAGTGACGATACCTCACAAGGAGCATCAATCACAGCAACTCTGCAGACACGCCAGTCGTATTTCAGAGAAGTCCTGTTTGTGAACAAGTCTGAACTGGCCATTGTGTCAGTCATGGCAACAATCATCATCACATCAATACCAAAATAACATGTTGACATGTTTTTTGCTCTTCCTGATTATTTCTATTGATGACATCACAGGATTTATTCTCTTTAATCCGTCTGCTGCTGTTTGTTCCTCTCTGAACACCGTACCTCTCGTCCCCTTCAAACTTCTCTCACCTCCCAGAATACACTGTAGCCTCCTTCCAACATTACGTGTGTGTGTGTGTGTGTGTGTGTGTGTGTGTGTGTGTGTGTGTGTGTGTGCGTGCGTGCGCGCATGTGTAAGCATGTAACCTCATGGTGGCCCCTAAGTGGCAAATGCCACATTCTGAGAGAGGGTGTAAAGTACGAGAAAGTGTGTGTGTGTGTGTGTGTGTGTGTGTGTGTGTGTGTGTGCGTGCGTGCGTGCGTGCGTGTGTGTGTGTGTGTGTGATTCCAGGAACCTTCAACTGGGACGCAACTGAGCCTCGTTTCTAAATGACTGCTGTTGTGTAATAGGTGTGTAATCCAATATTTGTTTGTGTCCAGAGTCAGTTCACGTGTATTTGTGTGTGTACAAAACACAAAGACATGACACACGTGTAAAAACTAAATCTATACGGTGTGACTCCTATTTGGTGCTCCCATCATCTGATTGTGGTTGTGGTCAGTATGTTGTCGGTCAGCTGGCATCAGAATGCGCCTCAAGTCGATGTTAGGTTTGTGGTTGCTTGTGTTCTCCTGCCGGTTGTCATGGAGATCATCTTGTCCACGTCAGCTTTGATGTAAACTCACTGTCATGTTCATGTACAACACAAAACACATTTTGATTACATACAAATTCAATAGGAAACAGCAAATAAATGGGAGGAAATATAAAAATTCTTAATGTGAATTTTGCATTATTTGAATATTTGCAAGAAAAATTAAGTAAGAATAAGAAGAACCTGTGTGATACTGTTTTGAGATTACCCAGAAGTCAGTAAGACATTGATGCTAAAATAAACAACACCTGGAGTTCTGACTTCCAAGGTCAGACGTGACGATATGTCGTGGTGGCGGTCAGCGGGCAGTTGGAGGTGTTTGACCGACATTAATCACCCAAAATATGATCTGTCCAGTGACGCCATCAATTCAAATGATCCTGTACTGACAGCCGAGGAAGACTGTAATCACCCTTAAAGCTCATGACAACCCCATGCATGCAGTCGGTGTGATTTTATTATCTCCCTTCTGGTGGGGCAGGTTAGTCTCGGTCCTGCTTTAATCTGACAATTTCAATTGAATTAAGTTTATCTGGTGCAGTATGTTCCGTTGGAGTTTGCATGTCCACTGCGTCTACTCCAACGTCCTGCTCTACTCCAGAGACATGTAACGGGTGAACCTGTGATTCTGAATCACCCTTATAGGTGTGAAAGTGACAGAGAACGTCTGTTTGTCTCAGATCTATCTGTGTAGACTTGCGTCTTGTCAGAGTTTGATGCGATCGAGAGCTTCTTTTCTAATATTGTCGTTTCAAAGTCTTTTACACAGTGTGGGAACCAGAACCGTCTCACATGTCTGCACTGTTTCACAACTTTTAAAGGCTCTTTGCTAAAGGGCATTTCATTAGTGGCTGCGAGGAAAAGGCACCCACCCCATCATTTCCAGGTCTTCATTCATCCTTTGTTCTAGGAAGATAACCCTTGGCCGCAGGCCGGTGTCTTAACTTTGCATCTGCTTTGTAAAAGTTTCCAAAGCTTCCATTATTGAAAAAATGCTTCAGATTGAATTCTTCTTATGGTTCACGGATAACAATCCGAAAATAGGTGCTGTTGAGTAAATTGACCGACACACCCCAGGGACATATTTCGATTTCTGGCCATCTTTGGTCCTATTAGATGACCAAAAACATGGCTGGGTTCTTAAATTGACAATTATTCATGTTTTTATATAGGTTACAGGTCAAACATTTGAGACATTACATTTCTAAAATGTATGTAAAATGTATATATTTCTTCCTCTGCTTCATTTTTTGGAATTCCTCCTATTCCTCCCTCATACAACCCTCTTGCTCTTCTGCCTTTTTTTCTTTACTACCCCATTCCTCTTTCCATTTCTCTTGTTCCTCTTCTCCTGTCTGGGGGGTGGGGTGGGGTGTGGGTGGGGGGGTTTGGGCGATGTGTTTTCTTTTCATTTTGAAGGGGGAAATGACAGCTGCCTGTGTTTGAATGTGAAACAGCTTTACGGGAAAAGTGCTCAACTCATTGCTATTTGCGTCCGTGCGTGCAGAAACACGAAAAGGTTTTCAGAGGGTTTAGAGAGAGAGAGAGAGAGATCTCACATATATAAACAATTAGATTATCTCTCTCTCACTCACTCTCACACACACATACACACACACACACACACACACACACACACACACACACACACACACACACACACACACACACACACACACACACACACACACATGCCAGTCTCTCCATCTCCTGCCTTCTCTTTTTTTAACAAACCTACAAATTATCGTGTCACCAAGTGAAACTCAGCAGATACCGTAGCTCACACTCTCGTCACGGACGCACAAATCTGCTCCCACGTCTCCACAAGCATCTGCTATAAAGTCACTTCTTACCTCGGTGAAAGAGTCATTCTGAAGTCGCATTAATTCATACAGGCAATATTTGTCAAACTAAATGAGAGCCATCTTTGCAACCCTTTGCCAGCTGTGCCATAAATCACAGCCTCTGGTTTGGGTTTGAGAGTGTGTCACACTTTTGTGTTCCTCGTCCACTCGAGCCGGTCCTATTCGCCAAAGAGAAGGCAGGAAACCCCCCCCCCCCAACTCTCCCTCTCTCTAGTGCTGAGGCTCTCCTGCTGGGACACTATAACTCACAACGCTATAACACACACGTATATAAATCACTAATGTAGCCATAAAATCTGAGATTCTAAGTCAGACTTGCTGCTCTTAAAAGCACGTTTCATGGTTTTTGTTTACAGTTAATGAAAATGCGTTGTTCTCATCATCTGTACATTTAGCAGGCTGTGTGTAATTTCGATGTGCAGCTCGTACAGCTCTGGTGTGATGAGTGTGAGGGTTCCAGATATGTGACTCACACATCTGGAAACCCATACACATAAACTGACATAAACGTGCACAGTGTCATAAATATACAGCATATGCAGCGCTTTAGGGCCTGTGTGTGTCGGGGGTGTGAGGGATCATGTCTGAGCTGTCGAAGGAGTTGAGATCGTTGTGAATCCTCTCATTTCATATTTGGAAGTAATATGGAGGTGATTCAGCAAACTGAGACACACACACATACACACACACACATGCATAGTGAAAGAGAGAGAGAGAGAAATTGACCTCTGCTGTTTGTTGATAACAAAAAGCGTAGCTGTGCAGCTTGCCAGTATGTTTGTGTGTGTGGGTGTGTGGGTGTCTGTATGTGTGTTTGCATCATTTTAGGGGTAAATACAGACCTCGCTCTGTATTTTTCTTCCCTCCACCATGAGTTAGGTTGTTTGGTGTTTCTCCAGTCACTCGTATTCGTGGGTTACTGAGGGTCCCACTGGCGGCCCGGAGGCTGCGCAAGTCTCCCAGTAGGTCGACTGACCTTTCATGGCCCGGATGCCTCGGCACCTTGGTCAAGGCAATGGTCTGATATTGCTGACTTTTGTTCATCGTCAGAACTCATCTCTGTCCAGTTGCAATGTCAATCCGAGAACCAATCCCAGCTGACTTTAGGCACGACGCAACGTTAACCTCGGAAATACAGAAGTACAAACAAGCAATCACGCTCACATTCACACCTTTGGTCAATTTAGAGTCACCACTTCACCTACAGTGGATGTTTTTTGGCGGTGAGAGGAAGCCGGATAACTCATGCAGACATGAGGAGAACGTGAAAACCCCTCACAGAGATGTCCTTTAAGCTGTGTGTCAGAGTTTAGCTAATGCGATCTAGCTGTGTGAGGTCATTTGTGATTTCAAATGTGTTTCAGGAAAAAAAAAAAAAAAGAGTGGAAGCAGGGCAGGAGTGATGGAAGGAGTGTGGGAGGTGAGTGAGGTCTGGCTTACCTCACCCGGCCTCTCATGCTGATGTCCCCCGGGGCACGTGCTGCACTTGTGGGACTATTGTTGAATTCGATGAGATCACACCAAATGCGAAACAAAGGCATTCTTATTGATTGTCCTCTGTGTGGAACCACGAGGGAATCGACTGAGGCTTGAGGGAGGACAGCCTGCATATATAAACACGATTATTCTTTTATTTTTATTGTTTTGTCACACCTTTATTTAACTGCCGTTTCAAGACACAGTGAGATGTTTTCCATGTGATATTTGGAGAGGATATTAGATAGTTTGCCATCGACAGTTATTCACGTATCCCTGTCATGCCCGGTGGCTGTCATACAGTCTTACGGTCACATGTTCATTCTAACATGCTGTGTTTTGCAACTTCCCCGTGACCGGACACATAAAATGTTTCACATGTCAGTTTTCTGCTCTGTGCAAACATGAGCGTGACGTTTAGGAGCCTCTGAGGACCTGATGGGTACCCAGTTTCACTGATCTATTGTATTTATGTTTATGTCTATGGGCGTATATGTGTGTGTGTGTGCAAGTGTGTGTGGTGGTGGTGGGGTGTTTTTTCAGGAATATCCCCCTACCTTTTGACCCGTTCAATGAAAATAAACAGCCATAACTGGTCTCACGCAAACAGGCAGATCTGGACTGCCATTCGAAATATTCATAAATGATCAGGAAAATAGAAAATTAAAAAGCAACAGCGCTAAAATCATCTACTACTTTCTTTATTCAGAAGTATCTCAATAACCACATCATGTGATATTATAAAGGCGTTACTGGTCCCTAGAGGATCTACCCCTGTGACTTCAATGAACCCCTGATCTTTCCCACAAGCAGGTCACTTCTGTGGTTCTGAGTTAAATACAAATATGGAATTGATGGACGGATGGACGGCCACAAATTCCCTAGCTATATCCGTCTAAATGATGGATTTATGCAGAGTTTATATTTACCAAAATATATCTCAATCACTGGAAACATTGCAGTGAAAGTTTAGGATATTCATGCCCACCAGGGGATGAATTAGAAAAAAACTCCCATTGCTTTGATGCACTTGTCATCTTGTATTACCACAGGTAATGATGGCTTAACTGGATTATCTTAACTGTTCTTTTTCATCCAATAACATCAAGATTTCTGTGCCAATGAATGAAGTGTCACTTCAGGCTGTATCGTGACGTGCTAAAACGTAGCACTTCAAAATACCCAAGAACTGCGGCGTCAGGGTGTGGTTAAAATGCTCAAGGTTCAGCATTCAGTCAATATGTTTTCATTAGTGAACACATTCATCATTCACAAAACCCGGGGTAAGACATTCTAATTCAGCGTTCTATCCTCCTGACTTGTGTTTGCCAAAGAGAAAAAGTTCTTGTAGTTTAGTCCGTTGGGCATTATTAGCATGAAAACATATTTTTCTCAACTGGTTTTGCACTGATGGAGTGATACCTGACTGTCAAATGATCACATGGGTGGATCTATTAGTTCTTGTAGATGCGTGCTGTCATGGATCCTTGGCCTAAGGTACGATAAAGCTATTTGAGGACCGTTGTGAACTCTTTAAAATGCCATTAACACTCGCGAGTCAACAGTAAATGTTAACGTTGCAAAATTTCTTTTCAACATTCACCAAAAAACACAAATACAGGTTTTTTCCTGCAGAATCTTGAACCTTTCATCATCACAGTTTTGCGGTTTATTCCAAATAACAGCAGGGCTTCTTGAGAAACAGAATTGGTTCCGTTTTAGGTTCTTTTATTGCTCAAAAAACGAATTTCCTGTGCAGGCATATGGCGTCAAAGTCAATAAGTTCAGGTATCAGAGATAGATTTTTTAACTTGTTCTTCCTATGTGCTTGGTCATATCTGAAATGTTTTACAGACATCCATTTGCTATTGTGTAAAGAGGTGTGTGCTATACTTTTAATGCACTTGGCTTCAGGACAATTTCTACCTGTCTGATCTTAACTAAACAAATAAGTTGGCAGGGATGAAAATTGGAACGACAAATTTATGCTTTTGCACCAGAGTTATTGAGATAATTCATCTGCAATTAATTCACTTGAAAAGCAGGTTTCAGACTGAAAGATGAGAGGTGATGAGAGCTGAGATTAAATGCGAAGGAAAGTGCTGAAGGATGAACAAAGAATCTAAACTGTTACAGCACAACAGTATAACCCTAGTTGCAGTATAAAAAATACTGCAACTAGGCTATGCATCTACATATTAGTAATGTCAGCCTTTATTAAAACCATGCTTTAAAATGATTTGGTTTATGGGTACAAATAAAAGCTACACGTTAGGGTTATTTACTCCCACTGTTAAACGTACAATTGGCAGATTTTGCCGTTGAGTTTTATTTGAATTGTTTCCATTCCAGGTAGTCTGTCATTAAACGCAGCCTTGGCACAGAATAGCAGCATTCGTGGAACTCGGGAAGTGGGAATGCATGCATGCACACAGACACACAAACACACTCACACATACACACATAAATTCATGCACGCATACACACTGGGGAAGGAAGCGTGAGTCGAGGATGGTGATGAAGGCCGAGTCATGAAAGCCAGGAAACTGCAGGGAAGAATGTCCTGCTCTGTCACACATAGTTTAAAAAAAAAAATGCCTGAAGGCGAGGTCTAGAGAGAGAGAGAAACTACACTTGATCTCACCCAAAAGGAGAGGGAGAGAGAGCGGATGAAGATTCATTGAAGTGTCACTCTTCCCATTCTGAATCGGTTTTTACCACGCCTCATTCCCATGGGCACAAAAAAACAAAAACATTGAAGCACACACATGCACGCACACTGACACACACACACACACACACACACACACACACACACACACACACACACACACACACACACATCCACATTGTGTTCATTATGCACACTGATGCTCCAATGTAACCAACTAAAGCAAACCTGCATTGTGGGTCATCAAATCAAAATTACATCAAATGCACTCACTGTGGTTTCAATGCTGCACCAAAGCTTACATGGGTTATAATTAGGTTACTAAGACAATATTAAAACTGTTATGTGTGGTGCACCTGATTTTATCCTCTTAGGCCACCCCATCTGCCCTAACATGAGTCAAACACAACCGTGGATAAATACAGTTGCTTCATTTGAATATTATAAGTAGGCGTGCTATTATGGAATTAAACCAGCACTTTGTTCTCCTGCCATGACAGAAATTCACTTTCCTGCTGACTGTTGATGTTTTTCATCCCATGACATTTAGAAGGAAAAGGATGACAGAACTCTGCACTCTGGACCTTCCCTCTTTTATTGGCAGCCAATTTGCGTTGTTTTTTGCATTTGATGGAATGTGATTGGACGCTGTCACCTTTGAGTTAAAATCCTGACCTGAGGTCTTTCTGTGTGGGGTGTCCATGTTATGCTCCAACAAATCAAAAACATGCATGATAAGGGCTCAGACTAATGACTGACACTCCCACCTATTAGGTCGGTAGGATATTTGCTTCCTGTTCTCTGGTAATCTTGTCTTATCAGCAGCCAACCCTGTGTTTACAGAATCAGAAATGAGGTATAAAAAGAACAAAAGTCTGTTTTGTGCTTCTGAAATTCTGTGGTCAGGTTGAGTCAGTGTTGGATTCCACTCCAGTCGCTTTTACACTCACATAACACAACTCTTCCATTCATCCCAGCTGTCTTTTCTCTTCTCATTCTTGACCATCTTTTACCTCTACTCAGTTTTCTCCAGCTCTTTTCCTTTCCCCACCTGGACCTGTCTTTAAATAGATACTCAAATATGACTTTTTGCCTCTATTGCAGTTAAATTCTGCCTTATTATCCCATCAATATGATTAACGAAGAGGAACTAGTCTACTAGTGTTTGATTTGGAGTTGATCATTCACCAGGAGTTCCTCATTCAGTTCTCGTTCCTTCCCTTGTAACTACTCAAATAACTACCGTACTCAAAATTTTCTTTACCTCATTTTAATCTGTTTGAATCTTTTATAAGGTGTTTATTTCAGTTTTTAGCAGTTTTCACAGCAGCTGGTGATGTACCTCAATGAATTCGCGATGGCCAATCACTGCTGAAGGTAAGGCTAAGCAAAGGAATCCAACAGCTCATGAGATCGTCATGAGAACGGTGTGTACCAAACTGTTGCACAACAATGGCATTCTGATGCTCAGCAGGACTTCTGATAAAAACACTGTTTTACTGTACTTGGACCATTCAGAACTCCTTCTGCTTTAATATCAAACAATTTTTCAAGAACAATCTGAAATAACAGTGGGGGTTGCAGGGTGTTGGAACATTCTTTTAAAGGGAAGGTCTCCAAGCAAACATCTGCACCCCGAAAAGGACCAGAGAACGTCATATTTGACCTCTCATCTCCAAAAAAGACAGCAATCAGCGAAAAAAGCAAGTTCTTAACAACATGGAGATTGTTATTAGACCTGTTATACACTCTTTGTCCTCATCAGATTATTTTCTGTACTCATGATGTTCTCACAGAGGGTATTCATGTGTGAACCTTTTTTATGACAAGTCAAACACCATAAAGCTACTTAAGGAATTCCAGGTAGCGGTATAGCCGCATTCATCCTCACAAAGGCTCCGTGACATCATGCTGTCAACTTTCCAAACATGCCTTCAGAGTAATAAAAACCTAAAACAAACACTCAACAATGAACAGCATGTTTTACAGTTCCACGAATCATCCCAGAGGCAAGCAAGTTCTTTTTACATACATTACATCAAGTACACGTACAAGGTGTCTCCTCTTGTATATGCTGTCATTTATGACACATGCATGCACACTATTTAGAAATGCTCTTTCTTCTGGTGGTGAATGCAGATCGCTGAACTAACTATAATTTTTATTTATGATATATGAATCTATCAAAAAGTCACATTTCATCTGTCCTGAGCAGCAACAAGTTAAACCAGACATGGGTGTCGATGGCGGTGGTGGTGGCTGATGAATCTGAAGAGAAACCATGAAGTTGGATAAATCTGAGTGGTGGAGGAAGGTGTTGACATTATAGATCTAGACGTACAGAGAATGATATTGATAAAGACACCAGTGAGATAAGGCGTGTCACTGTACTGTTGGATATACAGGTAGTCCTCAAGATACAAACGTCTGACTTTATTCATGGAGATATTCGTTTGGTATGTTGCTCTGCTCAAAACCACCAGATTTCACAGACAGTTATTTCACTTTGTAGAACACAACAAAATCGTACCGGCTTCTGTGCCTGTGCTGGAGTTATTGTGTGGTGTTTAGCATGTGAGTCTGGAACTATGAAACCTCTTACCTGCTTATGGCTTTAGTCACTTAGACCCTGAACTATGTCAAAGATGTGGCTGAGGTTTAAAACATATTGGATTTACTAAATCGCTTCAAAATCTAGTGTTTTTGTGACAAATCTTGCTAAACTGAGTAACAGAACACACACACACACGTGTGTGTAGTGCAGAATACTGCAGAATTGCTGCATGCTTGAGTGTTTGTTGGGTAGAAATTAAATTTATGTGCATTTACAAACTTCAAGAATGAAAAAAACTTGCAGTTTGTGTTCTTATATTTGAGCCATTTGTGTTGCTCTTTTGTCATAATGATAAAATTAGATCCACAGGATCCATCTTTACATTCAGGACATATAAAGTAATCATGCGTGTGATGTCCCTGTATATCTTACATATTTTCATTCCTACTTGTCAACGCTGAAGTTTAAAAGTACAAGCAGCCTCTAAGCTGCAGGAGTGTTTCTGTTTATCTGTCTGTTTTTGATATTGCCATGGTAACGTGTGAGGTGTTTAAGAGCACAAGGATGGTGCACACGCTACTGGCATGTGATACACACCCGCACACACCTGGCAGAGACACACACACACCAGGCCAAGAGTTTACGACAGATGCACACACACACACGCGACATACAAACACACACCTGGCAGAGATTTTGTCAAACGTACATAACATTCCAAGTTATAGTATAAAGCATGCAGCATACGTCCACATGTTACGCAACACGGCTGACATCAGAGGAGAACCAGGTGTTTATGGACCTCTTCAACCCCTATAAACCCACTACTACTGACTGATGTCTGTAAAGTGGTACACACAGGTTTCCTAAACGCAAAGCCTACTGGTGAAATGAGAAGATTTGAACTCAAAGCCTAAATACAAGCTTTAAACAACTCGTTCCAGTTTGACCGCATGAGTCTGATTTATAGTTCCTCTAAAATACCTACAGGCACAAAAACAAGGCGTGGAGGTCACATATAGTTATAAAATGAAATGGTTGAAAGTGTGACCTTTTGTAAGGTTTGTGGGGGTGTGTCCCCTGTTCCCTGAGGGATGGGGGGGCAGCTGGAGTCATCGATACGGGGAACAAGGTTACGCCACATGGTTATGGTCAGGAATGTAGAGAGGCAACTGATCTTTGACTGCCACTGTCACTCCATTACCACATGGAAACTGTAGTGGTCAGATGTTCACACACACACACACACACACACACACACACACACACACACACACACACACACACACACACACACACACACACACACACACACACACACACTCCATCTGAAGGACAATCAAAGGATGACACATTACACATCACAAATGGGCATAAAGAAAGTGTATTTTAAAATCTTTCTTTTATTTCTTGCAATTTTGATGTTTGGATATTTTTGCTCTCGTGTTTTCAAACTGTTATTTTAAAGGAAGACAATCCTCATTGGTGGGACGCTCTCATACATGATTATTCCCCCCATTATGGCAGCTGAATGCAATAAGTGGAGTCAGAAGTGTTGGTTGTGGTTCAAGTAATTATAAAGAACAGACGAAGAGGAGGTTGGGATCAAAAAGTAGGAAGAAGTGTCTTAAACCACGTGTGTTCACGTGTGTTATGGGATGAACAAATAGGCAAGAAACACGCTTGTTAAACGGGCTCATGGAGCCAGTTTGCACATTTACTGTTGTCCCCTAATCGTGAACACACACCTCCAGCTAAAGATGTAAAGACCAGCATCATCCTCGCTTCGTGTAGCGTAGACTTTAATTAGTAGGAGACACAAATGCCATTTAATGGCTGTTTTCTCACAGCAGCTTTGCTAATGAAGGGTCAGGCAACAGGATGATAGTCGTTCACGGAACGCAGATGAGGGGTCAGTTTTAAACCCCCTGCCTTTTATGTGAAAGGGAAACAACATGGCTAACGGCCTCCTTCCTGTTTCCTCCCCAGCAAAGGTTCACCTCCTCTTTTAGCTCTAACATGTGGCCATTTATATTTATTGAGTTTTCTCCACTGTTTCTCCCATTGCATAACGTGTCCATTCACTGACATGCCCACTCCCCCCCTCCCTGCCAAATAACCTGAAAAGCAGCATTTTTATTTGTTCACCGTGTTCCCCCAAAACAAATAACCACAGGAGTTGTGAAAAGGTGCTCGTTTGGATATGGGAATATTTTTGACTTTATGTTCTAGAAGAAAATTATGTGTTCGCTTCAAATTTTCAGTATTTCCACCATGTAGAATTCTTTCAGCTTTAGAGAAAATGTTTAAATTTTATGACCTAATTTCAATCAGGGTAAACAGTATAGTTTTCATTGGTGTTTTGATTCTTCTGGGAAATTAAAATCAAAGCTGCAGTAATATTATTCCCCCTATGGCTTCCAGATGCTGGTGGTGGTGGTGATGGCTGATGACTCTACTGAAACTGATCAATCCTGAAACAAATGATAAAATAGTCGTGTTTACAAATCTAGGATGGATATGGAATCCTAGATTTCTGTGATATCTTTTTTTTCATGACCACCCTTCTACCATCATTTACTACCATCATATATAAAGTATGATGAAGCACAAAAATTTAATGAAATTTAAAAGCCCTTCAACACTCAACAGGTCTTTACTTAAATCACTCCAGAAAGTCCTTCTTCTCTTCTCCCCATCATGCTGACTCTTCTCTTTGGGTCGCTATCTGATTCTCTTCATATGCTTCCCTGCCTTCATCCGACTCCCTCATCCTAAATGGCAGTTACATAAAAACCAAACAGAAAAATGATGGCTTCGGGTGTCGACAGGCTTGGAAAAATGTGGAGGGAAAAAACCAGCTCAGAGACAGACAGGCAGATCTGCAGAGAGACAGACGGACGGTAAAAATAAGATACCAAAACAAAACCAGAGCTCCACTCCTAGTTGGGAGTCCCTTCCTATTGGCTACTATGGTAGCCAATTGGAGTCCAGGGGAGGAGCACTTCCTGTGAGGTCAAGGGGGCCTCTCACTTAGTCTGGAATACAGGAGTATGTGTGTGTGTATGTGTGTTTGTGGGGTTTGCATTTAAAGACATGCAGTTTTGTAAGCATGTTTTTGTGTTTATTAGCCACACAACCCTCTGCATACCTGTGAATGTGTCGCAACGTTTTAGGAAAGTTGCGTCACAACGTCATACAGGTATTCATCTGATGTCACGAGCTTTACGTGTGGTTGTAGGGCCCGTTTGTTTAGGTGTGGGTATGTGTACATTTTGCGATTGTGGCCTTTTGCCCGTAAATTTCAGGAATTTTACGAGTTTTACAAGAACTCTAAAGCAGCTTAGTATATAAATACCATACAGCCATAAAAAGCAGTAGGATAAAAGAGAACCCACAGAAATATACTCTCATTACCCAGCTCAATACTGTGTAAGAAGTTAGAGGCATTCTTCATTGTATTATTATTATTATTATTAGTAGTAGTAGTAGTAGTAGTAGTATTACTATTACAGAAGCAGCATGGTTTTGAACAGACATTGATGATTCCCAGATGTCATAGATATCCTGACTTTTATTTTGAAGAGGTTGATTTCATTGCTTTAACGACTGGTATCACAGTGTAACGTGCGGTTATCTATTTGTTAACGGCCAGCACATACATTTCAATTTTAATACCATGAGTTGCGATAGAAATACAATGTTTACATGAATAAGTTCCATCTTTCCATTTCTCCATGTATGACAATAAATGTCTAGAGTGGAGCCTTTTGGTTTATGGGGAGTTTTTCCTTTTGTATTTTTCTTGTTTCCACGGTTACAAGTTGAAAGTGGGCTCACTCTACGGGTGGTATTTTTTGCTCATTCTTGTTATCTGTGAACATCATTGGTCTCGTGGAGTAAGATTTTAATCTTTCATCAATAAGTAAAGAAAATATTTTTACGGTAGTCCAACAGGCTGCTGATCAGTCCTCAGAGAGAAGCCTTCACTAGATCCACTAGAACCTGTTTGACTGGAAGACATCCAGTAAGACCAGAGAAATGAGACGCTAACACGTTGTGGCAATCCGTTTAACCCATACCACCATTTGATAAATACAATTTTAACTCTTTTATCCACTAAAAGCAAAAACCGACCCAGACGGTGAACCCTGGGCCTCCATGATGGCACTGCCTCCAGGCCAACTGGTTGTAATTCGCAGCCTCTGAGGGTGGGGTGGGGGGTGGGGTCAGTATGTGTGTGTAACCCCCCAGGCCCCCCTGCATCCATTTCTGCAGACTTCCTCAATGAATAATGATCCACCCCTCCCCTACCTGTCCAGCAAAACCCGGGGTCAAATAATAATTCAATCACATATTTTAATAAATCTACTTTAGTGCAGATTTAGTGTGATAAAAGCTCAGCTTAGTGCATTTAGGGAGGCATAAAACTGAGTGAACACACATGGCCTGTAAAACTTTATTTAAGCCATTCCAGTTTGCATGTGTGTGGGTGTGTGTACGTGCGTGTGTGTGTGTGTTTGTGTGTGTGTCTGTGTGTGTGTGTATGTGTGTGTTTTGGCAACCAGCGCAAAAGTAATGTTGATAAAATGTGACCCCAACAGAGAAAAGATGGAAACACGCCAACGTATATACATGTGTTTCCCTCACTCTCTCCTTTTCTCTCCACAGATGTCTTTTGCACTTCTTCCTTCATTTCATCTTCCTTTTTTTTTTTACAGGTCTCTCTCTCGTACAAAGAAGGGCCTTGGTGCATATGTTCACAATGTCAAAATAGCCCTCCGTTTCTAGGAATCGCTTCGGCGTTTCTTGGAGATCGACCCAGTGTGAAATTAACTGTTCTGCACACAAAGCGGTATAGAAGGGATGGAGTCGAAGATTACGAGACATAAATGCACCACGTGAAATGGTCTCATCGAGATTTCGGTGTTAGGAAAGGTAAATTGTGGCCCAAAGAAAGGGGTTTAATTTGATTTAAAATTAAGCCCTTGGATTGGTAAACATTTGGATAAACTGTAAGGTACAGGTTATTCAAAAATACAACAAAGAAAACCCCAAGAACATATTTTTCCTCTTGCACAGAGGACCAGCATGTTTTGGTTTTGGCTTGTGGCACCTGAAGCGTCCAAGAACTACATCCAAAAATGTCTGCATCAACATCTCATTCCAAAAAACTGCAAGGTTATGATAAGATGTTGACCTGATGTGAAGTACGGACGAGAAGTTACCAAACGTAACCTCCCAAACACTGTCTCTCCACAAACAGGAAGTCTGCCAGGAGTTGTGGGCAAAAGGGAAGTGGATGCAAACACATTGGTTTGAGCTGCATGCTAGTTTTGTGGTGCTATTGGTTGGCTACACAAGTTTGCAAGCATGTTAGCATTATGAGAGTTCAAGGATGAAACGAGCGCTTGTGGCCTCAGTCCACTTTGGTGGACATACAGTGACATAACCTGTTTCTTGAAGGTGAAGTCCTTCCGTCTCTCTTGCTGTGGGTAATGAACGAGTGACGGTCTATCATCGACCTTCTTTATTATCGACTGACACATCAAAGTAGCATAATCTCACTCTTATTCTCAGTCATCTGTTTAAAAGCAGGCATCATCTATTCGTTTGTTCTCAGCCTGTCATTCTCTTGTGGATGTGAACCACAACCAAAATAGAGTAAACTGTCACCAACTTTATTTTCGTTGGTGATTCTGTAAACCATTCTAAGTAAAGATGGCACTGATGAAAGACAGAAGATCAAATCCTGCAAAATTCTCCGTATAAACTGTCATGATGCTTTCAATATGTTACAAAACCTGTTGGATGGAACTCACCTCGTCTGATATCCCTCAAATAATGAGTGGAAGGAGTTTCCATGTGTGTTTACTGATCTGCAGGCATTGAAACGTGCTAACATCTTAGCACCTCACTGCTCACAATAGCAGTAACTATCCACACATTAATGTGTTCTGGCTGAAACACACTCAAAGTTGGGTTTGGGGCTATTTTTCTGCGTGGTATAGAACAAGACGTGAGTAATTAGATCCTGACTTCATCTGTTTTTGTTGTTCTGGAATCAGTGAAATGTCTCTTTCCCAGGCAGCTTCAAGTTGATCCGACAACTTCTGTGATTTTTTTTAATCTCAAGAAAAAAAGAAAAAAAAAGGAAGCTGCAGAAAGTTGTCCTTGAGAAGTAAGCAGCACACAGAAGTTGCAGAGTCGAACAATTACTGAACATGCAATGTGGGTGTTGTGTTTATTTTGGAGCCATAAATCACGTAGCTGCAGAGTGAGGTCATAAATCACAAAGTGCACGCGCATAAACGACTAAATTAAAATGTGATCCAAGGTTTCCTTAAACACAGTTCTATTTCTGTGCAGAACCACCTATTGCACCTTATTCCAATGTTCACTGGCACACCTTTGGGTAAAGAGATCCAATCGGGGACAGAACACTTTCATCTATAGTTCTGTTATTCAATATGTGCATCTACAATTTAAAGGATGATAAATCAATACTTGCCATGTAAGATATAATAGATCAAGACCTCATGGAATAAAATTTAACGGTTTCTGGCATAAAATATTAATTCCTACCATATTTATAGTTCAGTGACTTCCCACTGCCCTATCAGATAATTTTCCTGGAATATCTACTGTACTTTAAACCATAAGTACATATTTTGTTTTCCGAATTCGCTCGTGTGCAACAAAGTGTGACCCTTCATCATTCTAAACACAGCTGCTTCCAACCGCTGGAAAACAAGCTGTTAGAGCACCCGTGATGAATGAACCCAGAGATACAGTTGGAATTTTTTTCCATTTTTCAGCCAAAATCAAAATGTAATAATAAACACTCCTAGAATAAAGTGGAGCTACGAGGATAAGAGTTGCATTTACCTTTAATGAATCGCAAAACATTCCTCCGGCCATGCTGAGATCCTTGGGCTTCTCATTAACCACATTTCTGCCTTTTAATTTGTTGTTCATAAAACCATCATTTTAAGTCTTTATCTTGACAGAATCCTGCGGTGGTGTTTCTTATCTTTGCTGCCCCCTTCTGGTCAGTTTTATATGACTGAGCAGAATTCCTTGAAAATCAAATCTGTCTTTTCCAGGGAGGTTCTCCCTCCAATCTGAACATGAACCTGTATGCGACCAAGAAGACGGCGGCTGAGGGCATGCTGGACATCGCTCTGTTCCTGGCGAACATCACACACATGAAGACCGTCATCGAACAGGGAGCTGGATACAGGTTGAGAACCTTTTCTTCTCCGATTCAAATGGTTCAGGATAATCGGATTAGAACTTCTCCTCCTCCTCCCTCTTCCTCAGATACTACATTGCGGTCCTGACACTCATCTCCTTCTCGCTGGTCCTCCAGATAGTGGCTGGAGTCCTCATCATCATTATTGGTGAGCCAATCGCAACGCAGCATGAATCAAGCTCCTCCTCTCACGTTAACACACTAATACACTGACACTGATTTGTTGAACCTGGAAAGCATGGCTTCTTGTTGTTGTTGTTATTGTTTGTGTGTACGTGTGTGTGCCTGTTTCAGCTCGGAGGGACCTCAACGTTGAGGCCGAACAAAAGCGCCTGGACAGCCTGAACAACACCATCACCATCATCATCTTCCTCATCTTCGTCACCAACATCTTAATCTCCGTTTTCGGGATGGAGCGCACCGGCCTCTTTGCCAGGATGCATTTCTGAATTTCTGATGAGAAGAATTATTCCCAGACAGACAGACAGACAGACAGACAGACAGACAGACAGACAGACACACACACACACACACACACACACACACACACACACACACACACACACACACATTGTGACTCACTGTTCTACTTATAGTACTAATCTGAGATTACTGCGATCTGATTACTCAGTATGATATGATTTATAAAGTATGAATGGACTGCACTGTGTAATGTATGTATGTGTGTGTGTGTGTGTGTGTGTGTGTGTGTGTGTGTGTGTGTGTGTGTGTGTGTGTGTGTGTGTGTGTGTGTGTGTGCATTTCTGTGTGTGCGTGCGCTTGTGCAGCCCGTGTCGAGCTGACCCTCCTCACCTCTTGTCAGCGTCTGTTAAACTTCCTGAACAATCTGACCACCGCCATCATCTTCATCACCCTCATCATAAACATCATCAAATCGGCGTTCGGCACACAGCGCAGCTGCTTCCTGCGATGGCTTCTTCAACGCTTCATTCTATGAAATACACAATGTATGTAGACAAACCTGAACATACACACACACAAACACACACACACACACACACACACACACACACACACACACATTTTTAAAACTGGAGACATTCCGTGTTGTTGTTACAAACAAATTACGGAAGTGTAATATTGGTCCATAAGATGCACTCAGTTAGGGGTCTTTGCATGGGGTGGGGGTAGGGGAGGTAATTTTATTTCCTGATTGTAATTAAATTGCTGACATCATTTGTTTATCACGAATGAAACAGGAAATTTGTTAGCGCAGGTCAAAAGATCACAAGAACCAGACAGAGGCTGGAGGGCGAGTGGCTGATCCATAATGTACGAGCATCGGCTGTGTGTTTGTTTGCATGGGGTCACTGCGAGTTCATGAATCCACTGTATGAGTGCATGTGTGTGTTTTGTGTGTTGTAGCCCGCAGGGACCTGAATGTGGTGTCCAATCAGAAACGACTCGACTACCTTAACAACGTAGCCACAGGCGTCATCTTCGTCACTGCCGTGATCAACTTCTTCGTCAGCTTCTTCGGGTCCAAGAGGACCGGCTTCTTCCGCTGGCTACTGGCTCGACTCCACTTCTGACACACACACACACACACACACACACACACACACACACACACACACACACACACACACACACACACACACACACACACACACACACACACACATACACAAAATGACAAACGTCATTTTTATCTTCATAATCACTTAAATATGTGAAATACGTTTATTAATTTGAAAACAAGTAATTTGCATTTCAACCTGTGACTCACTTTAATGCAGCTAAAATATTTTCACCGTAACCAAATGATTATTTCTGTAAATACGCATTTAATTTTCTGCAGTAACTTATTTGTGCAAATATGTGCATGTATTCCATCCTTTTTTACTTTTTCTTACCTTCAATTTTTTTTAACATTATCTATTTGAAAGGTTTTTGATGTAAAATGTAAAAAAAAAATCAGGGTAATGTACACAATCCCCCTGAAAGCTGAATAAATGCAGAAATTTAACAGAAAACTATTGTGTTGTGTTTTTGTGCGTTAATGCAGTGTGCATATGGAAGTGTGTCCGTATTTGTGAACTGTGCATCATTTATTTTGACTCCCTACTGTATATGTACTGTATGTGTATGTTTGTGTTTGTCATAGGCCGTCGTGACCTGAGAAACAGCGCCCTGCAGAACCGACTGGATTACCTGAACAACGTAACGACCATCATAGTCTTCATCACCACCATCCTCAACTTCTTCATCAGCACCTTTGGCATGCAGAGCACTGGGTATTTCCCATGGCTCATGATGCGCATTCACTGACATGAAAACATTCACACGCAGAAGCAGTTTGGCTCAGTTTTAGCTCTTTTTTTTTAAAACCGCATCATTTCATTGATTTAAAAATAATAGTAATAAGACATTTCTCACACTTTTTTCTGATAATTATTGTGGTGATACTGCCCTCTAGTTTCCAAAAATGATCACTACCATATTTTACCACTCCTTGAAAACTAATCTTAACAGATGATCCCTTCAGCAACAAAACCAGCAAATACAACACATTTAAAATTAATTGATTATTGCTGTTGATGTCATTACTGCTGTTTGGTCGTTTGTGAAGTCAACTGAAGCTGTACCATTGCTGACAGGTCAGAGGTCAAGCTGTCAGAGTGCTTTTTGATGATAACTGTTGAATTACAATAAAATAAAGTGATATGCCATAAAGACGTTGTTGTAAAGAAGTATAAACAAAAAAACTAAAGGACGAAAAAAGGCCATAATTTTTCCACTCTATCAAAATGGTTTCTTTTGCTGAGGATTTTAGTGCTGTCGCATTATTACATTTTTGTGTGGACTGTAATTGTTTTCCACAGTCATTTAAACTGCTTAATTTCATTTGCTTGAAAACAGCTGGTTGCAGAGGAAATTTCATATTTCAGTCGCTATTTCCATGTTGTTTCCCACCCTTTGGCATTCGATTGGTGATTGCTAATGATGTCATCTGGTTGCATTTATTCCAACTAGGAGTGGATTTTTTTTTTCTCAGGGGGGATAAACTTTTCAATGAATATCCAGTGATATGAACATCGTGAATCATTTAGTGGTGAAGCCAAACAGCAACAGCATGACAAGAGAGAGCCGAATAACGATTTATATCGTGTGTAACACAACTAAAAACCTCTCACAAATCACTAAAAACATTCATGCAACATCCAAACCAAATCTACAGCCACAAGTTTTAATGAATATTCATATATCTTTCAGAAAGTCTAAGTATAAACTTGACAGTGCCTAAAAAATTATGTTCTTCTATGTGTTGTATTTTAAAGTGTCATGAGACCTGTTGCAGGTCCTAAATATGACCAATAGATGGCGTTGTTGTTTACCCAGTGGACCAGTCCGCCGGTCTCAAAGATCCGACTCTATAAGCAAGTAAAGTAGAGGTTAAAGTGACATCATATAAACAATATTTCATTGGTTTGACTTTTTAACGAATTTTCGTGTATTGTTTTTAAAAGATAAACTGTCCATTTATTTGCTTACTCTGTACAGTTAAGACAAATTGTAATATATTCCATAATATATTATTTAAACACAAAATATCAGAAATTCTTCTTTTCTGTCATCAAAACTTTGATGTGTTTTGTTATATAAGGCTTATGCAACAGCAATTTCTTTTTGTTTTTTTTAAGCTTTGTTATGGTATTTCTTTACAAGTCCCTAAAGTAATTTTAAATGGACATTTCTAAAGCTCTTGTTTTTCATATTTTCATAGCTCAAGAGATTAATTGACAATATAAAGAATGAATGAATTATTAATGAAATGGCTGTCGTTTGAACCCTCGTTATGTGCTCCAAATTTGCAGTTGACATAAATGAGATGAACACATCTAACGAATGAGATTCAAAAGAACAATGGTGTGTGCATTATGCAGCTCTTATGTTATAATCCTTCATGAATTTACTTTTTCACAGCCAGCTTCTCCTTTTCTGCTTCTTCTGGATGCACTGCTGAGGTTCTCTGGGGCTGTCAAGTCCGTACCTCATGTGTTATGGTTGTAATTAGCAAAGGGTGCCCTTTATGAATAAAATACAAGCTGTCAGTAAAGGTTTTCACAGTTCAGAATGAGACTGGTCCATCCTCTCCTCAAGGGAAACTTTACCCAGCAGACTATTTATACCCCAGCTGTCTGAGCTACTGGCGCCCTGGGAACTGGGACACTGTGCTTGAGTGTGTGTGTGTGTGTGTGTGTGTGTGTGTGTGTGTGTGTGTGTGTGTGTGTGTGTGTGTGTGTGTGTGTGTGTGTGTGTGTGTGTGTGTGTGTGTGTGTGTGTGTGTGTGTGTGTGTGTGTGGTCATTGTCTAGTTAGAAAGATTTCTTTGGTGTAATGTGAAATTGGTTATGAGAAAGACAGAGCAGAGATACCAGGATGGTCGGAATTAAAAGGATAACCACTAAACAAATATAGTCAGTGTCTGAAATGACCTCGGGTTATGACATTTCTACACACTAGAGATAATTTGTTGAACCATATAAATCCAGCTACAACTGACATATAGCCCCTGCCCCTGATTTTTGCCCCTGGCTTCATCACAACACCCTCACCACTCTTCCTAGTGACCATCTCACAGCCAGTTTAAACCTGTACCTGTGCTGAGGCTCAACAAGCAATATAAGTACATAGTTCCAACACAAGTTTAAATCCAGTTTAGGGATACTTACTGTGGTATTTTCATGATATATCAACTTATATTTCTAATCCACTACATTTTATTCACTTTAAAAACTTGCATCTAAAATTGATTTAAATCTAATAATATGCACGAAGGAATATACTGTAAAATTGCATTAAAGGCATTACTTTGGACATTAAAATAATATTTTGCATTATTACTTTCATCTATAGGGAAAAGAAATAAAAGCTAAATTCTCTTTCCTCACCATAACTTTTATCCATGTGAGATAAAACTTTGAATTTTTAAAATGAAAAACACTACAAAAATATAATCTCATAAAATGACACTGCAATATTATTTAAAAATGAAAAATATAGCTTTAATGAAAAAATCTGTGAGGCTTAATTGATAGTTGTGTCTTGATATTTTTTTATTTTTATTATTATTATTATTTCTTAAATGTTCGATATATGAATTATCTATATTTAATTGTTATTTAAATAATCAAGATTAACTTACAATAAATAAATAATAATTTTATATTAATAACTTTAATGATCATATACTGTACGCCCACACTGGCTAGATGGGAGGAGCGACGTCCGTGTTGGGCCTCGCGCGCCACCGCTCCGACGTCGTGACGTCATGGGAGCGCTGGAACGGTAGGGGAAGCCTGGTGGAGCTGGCAAAGACAGGGGAGGAGTGAAGCATAGCCCGAGGAGCAGCGGGGAGGACGTATGACGGCGAGGCGGCCCCGGGAGAGAGCGTTCCACCTCGGCTGTCTGTGAGTTCCGTTACGAAACACCCGTCCGCTGGTTGACAGAAGCAGAGGAGGATATGTGAGTTGCTGCTTTCAGCTAACCTACCACCGGGGAGGGCAACGTAAACACAGCCGCAGTGAGTACTGAAGTTAGCTGCTAGTCTGGGGCGCGCGTGCGGACTCGCGTGTGTGTTTGATTACAACGCCTGAGTGTGTGTCAAAGTCACGTGTGTCATCCCCACAACACCCAATCGATTCACGTTTGGAAGCTGTCATTTTCAGACGTTCCCTATTTTTTTTTTTTCTGGCGGCAGACACACTGTAGTCCTCGGAGGGTTTGCCGTGTAATAACAGGCTAATAACACCACGTCTCTTTGCTGTCTCAGTGTCTTAACGCCGATTTGAAACTCTTCCTCAAGTGTTCAAAATATTTTTGAGCCACCGGCCTGTCAACAGCTGAAGACCGCATGCATCCACTCAACATGTTCGGGTCGGGGTAACAACAACATCTTATAATAATAAAAATGATGAAAGAAGGGAAGTGAGAGATGCGTGTGTTTTGCAATACCCCAGGGGAGAGAAAGGGAGGCAAAAGGTGGGTGGGTTGCAGTCGTGGTTTCCTCCCGTGGTCCGCCCACAGGTTTTTTTGCGCTCCCCTCCCGCACCGCCCCTCCTTCGGGAACGACGAGTTGGTGAACCGAGCGACTTCCTTCCACTCAGGTTATTGTTAACGGTGGACCTTTTTAAATGCCACTCTGTATGCATCACTCCTTCCGCAGGTTATTGGGGGGGTGGGGAGTCGTTGTTTTTATTTAATAAGAAGTTGCAGCAAAGATTTCCACATGTTTGCATGACTTATTTTGAAGTTCAGTGTTTTTATTTCGTGATCAAACTTTCTGCACAGAGTAGTGACTCTGGCTCCAGAATCAAAAAAGAAAAAAAATGAATTGCCTTGACGTTTCAACACTTTTACAACAACATGAAGAACTTAGCGTAGCTTTTCAAACCCCTAATGCCCCACAACTTATGACTTTGTTAACTAAACCTGAGGCAAATAATCTTAATAACTAAAATCTTCTTTAACTTCATTATCTGTCTGTTGTGATGCTTGCCATATTGCAGTATATATCTCTTATAAAGGTGACCCTACAAGCACAGTCTGGGGGGACTCCTGCTCTCACTTTCTCTTCCATCATCTACCACACGCTCTCAAATTAGTTTTGTTCATCCCTGCCTTGCTGTTAGTCGAGTCCCATTCGCACATCGTGTGTTTACACGTCTATGTGTTTAAGTCTGATTAAATGTGTGTTTTGTTTGGCCGGCCTGCATCTCAGATTAATTTCCTGAGGTATACAATAGCCTGGCGCTGATGCTATCTGTCTCTTATCAGTGTTGTGCTTTCCACTGCCTGAACTGTAATATATGTTTTATCACTGATAAGACAGGCTCTGCAGAGTTAAGTTACAAGTAGCACGGTCACCATGGTGAGCCGACGTCTGTATCTCGCTCAGACATCTTTTGTCCAATATTTTCTCCGAGGCATAATTGAGCTCCTCGCTTAATTGAAAAGCTCTCCTATAGAGTTGAGCTAATACTGTCTGGGCATGATTAATTGATTTTTCTCCTTGCGGAGGACAGACTTGACATGCCAAACCACAAACCCCCGCTTTGTTCTGTAGCGATGCTTTTAGAGGAGTTGCTTTCCAATTAAGCAATCCATAGATTACTACGAAACTGTCTATGTATGGTCTTGTGTTTGTGACGTCCAGTCAAACTGCATATAATTTGATGAGTTGCATTGTATTATCATCTTGAATGTTTCCCACAGACCTGAAGGTCTCATGACCTTTAACTCTAGATCCCGTACGAGCGCAGACGCTCTAAGACAAAAGGACCATTGAGCAAAAACGACTGAGATAACATTCAAGATGTTTTATTTGCATTAGATGTGGGCATTTAACAGGGTGCTAAACCACATTTAATTCCCAAACCCAAGCCGGCATATCGGGTTGCTATTGGTTGCATATCTGGTTACTATTGATTACATGTTGGGTTACTATTGGTTACATATCAGTTTATTGGTATTGAATGTGGGTGTGGCCTAACCCAGGGGACAACAGCTGGCTGACTGTGTGAGACCTCCATCCAGACCGCGACGTGTCTTGACACAACAGGGGGAAAAAAGTGTAAGCCTATTATTAGATCCATTATTAATGTTTGCCCTCAGAGGGGACGGGTTAGGGGCTTCAAACCTCACGGGTCAACTTACGTGACCTCTGGCAATTTTTGCAGAGTCACTTCAGAAGGCGATGGAAAGAATTCACTGAAATCTGATTCAGGCTTTGGGGGCCGCTAAGGGTGTGCATCTCATAATTTGTTTCTTCAGTTTGCATATATTTACATTTTTTAGGCACATTTGAACTATATTGGTTTTACATTGTTATTTGATTATAATGGAAGTTTTGATCTTTTCGTATCAGAAGAGAATGAAAATTTCCAGCTTCAGGGACATCTTTTAAATTTCACGGTTTATGTTTCTTCTTGTATTTATTATTGTATTTTTTAAACTGCAATGAAGGTTTAGCGTCATTCCCTGGCTGACATTCAGTGAGATTCAGAACTCCAAACAGAGCCTCTGAGTCACTTCCAGCTACATCCTGTCACAACAATCCTGACAGCAAACGAGAGAAACCGAGAATTATATAATATTCATCCCCAAACCAAAGAGAACTTTGTTAGACTTGGCTCCCACGCAGAAACGCCATCCAGCTAAGTATAGGTTAAGCGGCGTGTGCGTGGCGTTGTGCGGTGTGACAGATGGATGTGGGGTTGTCGCATAAATAGAACATACTGAGCACCTTCGGGAATGTTGTCGGAGAAAAGAGGGAGGAAGAGAAAGCGTCACGGAGACAAGTGAGTCAGAGGGAGAGATTAGATGTGGAAGAAAGAGTGATGAGACAACGAATGAGGAACAATTGCAGGTATTACGATGAGCGATCTCTTATTAGGTACCTGGACGCATCATGTTAGTCATATCTGCTTGGTCAACATTGGAGTCGTTAAAGTGATGCTAATTTAAAGCTGCCATTGATAAATAACCTGGAAAGTTTGTCATATTCCTAAAAAAGGTTTGAATTCTCTTTATTTATAGCGAGAATCTGAACTATGAACATTTAAAGCCTGATTTCTGCTGCGTTGTTTGCACAAGTACCAGGAGAGAACTTGGTGTCCAACCACAGATATTTTCTTGGTAGTGTGATGTGATATTCTAGGATTTTACGAGGGCTAAGACAACATTTAGTATGTGGAGGAAAGACGGGGCAAGAAAGCCTCTTGATGAGGGGGTGGGGGGGTGGGGGGGTTGAAACACAGGGCGTTACGTGGACTGCTTCCTGCCTTGTGTTCTGTGGACATAAAGGGAATGAGGCTATTTTGGTTCTCAGATTCACTCCTGGACCTGTTTCAGGATCTGTGTTGGGGCTGTAAGCAGGACATTTGGTGGTCAGGTATTTACAGTACAGCGTTGTAATTTTAGATGACCCAGTGGGGATTTGGCGAACATCACACAACAGTAAACTTATTCTGAACATAGAAATAGTCAGAGCTGAAGCTATTAGTCATCTACATATTGGCAGCGGCAATTTGTTTTTTTAATGTTATTTTAAGATGCCATTTTGGATGATAAATAATTGGCTCGTAATTTTTAAAAAAACAATCCTTAGATGAATAAATAAAGGTAATAAGTGTTGTTCAATAATATCTGCTGCAGATCACCTGTGTGGCGTCACGTCAGAGGATGTTGCAAAGCAGGCACAGACTTTATGTTCGTGAGTACAACAAATGTTTGTTCTCCATTTGTTTTTTCATATTTGCGTGAAAAGGCCTTCTGAGGCCAACTGCATCACTCGTGTTAGAATCCAATCGTGAAAAGTGCAGAATAGTAAAAAGATTCATCACGGCATTCGCCTCATGTGAGTCTTGAGGTTACTATTTCCATCCCTTACCCTCGACCTCGTCATGCGACCCTCAGATCTGAGATGTAGAAAACACAACATGGTGTGTGTTGTGGTTTCCACCAGCTCCTCCGGCCAGTAAAAATAAAGAGAATCGTGTGCGTGTGTTTGGAGCCGTGTGATAGGCTGCTGACCTGGTCCAGGGTTGACTGTACTCCTCTTGCCTGATGGCTTCTTGGGATGAGCTCGAGCGTCATGTGAAGTGGAAAAATATGTGTGGTCCTGTAACTCTTTTAGGATTGAGCTGTTAAAATGCAATAATTTGTGATTGGCTTCTCAGTTCCCAACACATACGAGCCAAGGGACGCTAGAACAAGAGCCATGTGCATTTAAAATAAAGGCCAGAAAAGAAGCTCAGGAGAACTGGAACATGAGTTTTTATATTAGCTACAGGTCAGCAGGTCCAGAGGGGAGGAGGAACGCTCTAACCACACTCAGATTGGCTTCAAATGAAGCATTAGATATGTGCGTTCAGTCACATGATCACTCGTGGCGGCTGAGCTTATGCACACATGCGTTCATCCCTGAACGTGTTGCCTTTGATATACCTCCACGTCCATCTGCACATGTGCTCTCTGTTTGTCTAAGAGTACGTACTGTAAGTACACAACAGAGCGGCTGTGCTGGAGGGGGGATCCTGGCCTGTTTCAGTCCAGGTGTGTCTTTCTGGCCTGAAGCGGGACACAGCAGATGTTTGACTGGAACTCACTGTTAGTAGTGTCGTCCCGTCCAGAGATCTGTGCATCATCAGGCCAACCAGAAAAGACCTGGGTTGGAATGCAAAGCCTGGGTCTACCGAAAGGCTTCATGGAGAAGTTTTGTATTCTTGTAAGATGTAAATACTAAATATGTATTTCCTCTAGAAGTTACAAGCAGTTTCCTCTTGTTTGAGCTTATAGTAGTCATGAAGCGGGCCGGTTCACTTCAGGCTGTTCTCAGTAGTGTGGATCAGGTGTCTAATGTGCCCGGACCATGGGTCGTGTGTCTACTGACCTGAGGATAGCATCACCGTCTCCAAGGAAACACAAACAACTGTCGACCAGCTGGCTGTTGATTTTAGATGGCTGTAAGTTTGTCTCTGTGTCGTATGCAGTAAGTGACTTCAGAGGTAACGTCTAGAGTTAGTAATATATTTCAGTTCACATTCTCTAAATGTCTGAAATGTTTCCTTTAAATTAAAAGTGTGCATGATGAGTAGTTCAGGGAGGCTGGGAAATTAGGCTTATTGTAAGCCTAAGCACATATATCTGTTGTTTGTTCAAGATATTTCATTATATTAATTTCATTTTCATTAATTTCTACACTAATAAATAAAAGTTGTTATTGACTGTAATATGTAATAGTAGGCTTTAAAAGCACAAAACCCCACATCATTTCATGGTGTTTTTACTCAAAAGTTTCTAGTGTGACTGACATGATGAGAATTCCTCTTTCTTTTTTTTGTGTATGTCTTCCCACTTCATTATTTCGGAATGAAAAGGATTTGTAACAAAATTTAATTGATCTATTTTCATACATATAATTAATTTAGTTGGAAACCAAATTATTTGCCTTTTTAAATTTGAAATCTGAGTTTTGAGCATCTTTGATTGGTGAGACACTCATGACTTAGATGTGGAGAGAAGTAAGACGAGGGGGCAATATACCCAGTCATCAATTAGCGCCAGCATGCTTTTACATTTCATTATGTCTGTTATTAAATACTTGAGAGTGCAGAGAATCCTCTTAAGATGATGAGGGATGTGACTCCAGGGATGGGAATGACTGTTCATCACTCCACTACTCTGTTTCTGGGTTGCCATGGAATCATGGTGTCCAGAGGATAATACCTCTTGACTGCAGTGAACCTCTTACCATCCAGTGGAATATCTATATAAGTGTACATGATGGTCTGCAAATGTTCATGTGCCCCAGAGGAACATGTTTTGAGTTGTATCTTTTCTGATCCCTAAGTCCTCTTCTCTCCCTCCCTTTCTGTTTAAGTGATCCCTGAACATGTGGAGTATCTGACGGCCTCTGTCTGAAGGGACACCACAGTGATTACAGCTTTAAAAGCCCATTGATTACAGCGAGGATATTGGAGAGGGCTTGATCACAGCTATGTCAACGCTTCATCAGGATTTCACAAGTCACAAAGGACTCCAGTAGAAAAGTGGACTTTCAGTTTCCAGCTATTACATCTAGCTTTTCTGGCTTTTTTTCCTTTACTTGATCTGAACATTGTGATCATGTCTTTTTGTCTCACTTGATTTATTTATCTCTGCACACACATACACACACTGCGTCATCTTGCCATGTATGGTAGCTCCCGTTCCATCTCAAAGCTGGAAGTAGTCGGATCCAATGGCAACGGATCAGTGTCCGGGAGTCCCGGTCGCTCTCCACGACTCCCTCGCTCCCCACACCTCGGACACCGGAGAAATGGCAGCAGCGGCTCCACCGGCGGACTCACCGGTTCCGGTAAAACTCTGTCGATGGAGAACATTCAGTCCATAAATGCCGCCTATGCTACGGGCGGTCCCATGTACTTCACCGACACAGCTGAGGACCCCATTGGCATCGGGAGCCTGGGCAGTGGGCTGAACCCCTCGCTACCTAAAAGCACCATGACCCTCGGTAGAGCTGGGACCAGGGTCCCCTATGGGGTCCGGGCAGCCATCATCGGGAGCAGTCCCAACATAAACTCCGGAGGGAATAGCGGAGCAATCATGCCCAGCGATGCAATAGCATTTGGCGCGGAGGTGCAAAACCAGACTTCACAAGCGACCACGGTGCCCCATTCCATGAGACAGGTGAGGCAGAGCAGCGTTTTTAGAAGTGGTAAACACTCATCCTGTAACAGATAATCCAAGTTGATTTTTAAACACTTTATTTGTCATTATACCTGACATAAAAACCAGGACTGGTAAAGGTGTTCAGCTCCAATCCTGTTCTGTTCTGATTCGGTGAGTGAATAGAGTCAAATCATAACCTCGAAATTCAAGGCATGATCCCCTGACTCTGAGATAAAGAGCTCTACATGCTAACCGTTGAGCTAGACTACAGCTTCAAGCTAATTTGCATCTGAAGTCCTTTATCTTGAAGAAGTGCTTCTCTTTGCAGACTTTGTAGATTTCACATACTTTTAAGACATTCCAGCACCAGCAGCCTTCAGGAGGGGTATTTCATTTTTACAAAAGACTTCAAAAAGTAAAGCCTGAACAAAGAGATCAAGTTACTGACGTCTAAAGTGTGTTTGTTTGTTTCCAGGTGAGGGAAGGCGCGATGTCAGATCTACAGACACAGTTACGAGAAGTGCTGCGAGAGAACGAACTCCTACGAAGAGAAGTAACTCATATATTTGTTTTAGAAGCAGTCCGTTATCGTTAATTCTGCTGAAATCGAGCTAAATTAGAGCTTTGAACTCTGTCGACTGAACATTAGCTGCTCATTTTTATTTTAGCTTGAAGCTAAGGAGTCCAAGCTGAGCTCCTCAATGAACTCCATCAAGACGTTTTGGAGTCCAGAGCTGAAGAAAGAGAGGGCGCTGAGGAAGGATGAGGCAACGAAGCTGGGTGTGTGGAAGGAACAATATCGAGTGGTCCAGGAGGAAACACAGGTAGGAAAAAGTCCTCTGCGTGCCACTATATATGTAGTTTTTTTCCCGTCTAATGGAAAAAGACAAAGGTTGCTGGTAAATTTTTGGCCCACTGCTGTAAAAATGGCGGATGAGCTGGTGAAACCGGCCTCCTGCTTAGGGGGAGTCCCAGCTGTCTGTCAGCTCAGAAGCCATCTGGATGAAACCGAGACACCGCTAGTCCGGCAGAAGGTCTGAGGATTATACAAGAATAACTTGCGCACACACACACACACACACACACACACACACACACACACACACACACACACACACACACACATGCGCGTAACAATCTCATATGTTGTCATCCTGAAACCATTCTACGTTTGAGAAATATACCTACATTGGTGCCCTTAATTTTGCATATGTGCCTGCTTAAGGTCTTAAGTCGTGACATTACATAACCAGACATGAAGTCACTCTCTAGGAAAATGTGTGTGTGAATGTGTTTCTGAATCCGCAAACATGCTGCTTGTGTGAGAACAGAAGAACAACCGCTAAAACAAAGTTATCGTGTTTGATTTCTTTCCTGATTTATCTATACTGCTTTTCATGTGAGCTTGTGTATGAACACACATGTGGTGACATGCAAGAGTATTTTCAGATCCTTACTATGACCCTACTATGAGGAAGTACATGATGTGTTCCTTCTCCCTGCCTCCCTACAAATCACACCCTTTTAACCCAAAGGCCTCCACTTAATTTCCCGTTCATATTATCCCATCACACGTTCGCCGCTCTCCTCTTGCTTCTGTTTTTCCCTGCTTTCTCCTCTTCTTCGTCTTCTTCTGTTCCTGTCAGCACATTGTGACTCAGCTCTCACTTTCCTACCACCCACCTTTCCTGCTCTTCCTCTGTCTTCGCCATCGTCTTCATGTTACAAATTGAATTAAGTTAGCCTCCTAGTGCAGACGCGCACGCCTGCACGCTATGTCACAACTCTGCTGAGGAATGCACATCTCATCTCCACCCTCCCTCCCTCCTCTCTCCCTCCCTCCTTTTTCTCCTTATTCTCCCCTTCCTTCAAGCTTAGCCCACTATCTTCACTTCTCTTTTTTTCTCTTCCTCCGCTCCGGGGTGAAGTCCTTCTGCATGAGTCCTTTCCTCTCATATTCCTATACAGTCTGCCAGATTCCAAAACTGGAATAACAGACATTCTGAACCACATGTCTGTGCTCGTTTATACAGACCATTCTTAGCAAGATCCAGTGAGTCATAATGTGATAAATCATTGTGTTATCAATATGTTGCCCATTCATTCATCCATAAGACACGGCGCAACAGCAATAGTATTAGCTTCAGTGGAATGCAATGCTTTAGCTAATGTTTCCAATATGTGAATATGTAAATTTCATATGTTGCAGATGTTAATATGTATGTATATTATTTAACTATTTATGTTTGACCCCCCCCCCCCCCTGCTGCCACGATCGCACAAATTTCCCCACTGTGGGACAATAAAGGTCTTTTATCTTATCTTATCTTAAAAAGATGTCCACAGTGTGAACCAAACCAGTCAGGTTATGGACAAAAAAATCACAGCATTGTGACTGCTTGCACATTCAGAAATGGTTAATGTAAAAATACTTTTAGTGCAGGTTTGATTTTGAGCCAAGAGCGTTGGATACAAATATCTGTGTTATGTGACATCAGGAGAGCAAATTCTGCACATTCGTGTCAGCCGGGTTTCTGGGTGTGTGAGGCTCGCGAGTGAAATGCAGCTGATGGAGTACGTTCTTACATCTGTTTAATGGAAAGATTTTGTTGAACATTTCTTTAATTCTGTGTTTTTATTTCTGGGTCATATTAGAAGAGAGGCTCTTTTTTAGCTCTTGATTTTTGCGTCACTTCCATCCTCTCCTCGGGGCCTCCGTCCGCCACATCTTTCCTCTCTGCACCATCTGGCCCCGTGGAGCCGTTTCACCTAGTGCAATAAATCTATTGATCTTAACATGAATGCATGCTGCTGTGTTACCCCTAATTTCATAGTCGATTTTAGTGCACTGCCTTGCTGAGTTTGGTTTGTGTGTGAGCCATTTCCCCCGAATTTGTTCTGCCTGCTCAATCACAGCAGGTAAGGAAAGAGACACATTAAAAAAAAGAAGAGAAAAAGATGAAGGAATGTCTGGAATTAAGCGTCACTTTGTTCTTTTGTTCTTAATTAACTTAATTAATTCCCCTTTTGCCTCATTCTTTCACTCTTTTCCTCCTCTTCTTCTATGCACCTCTTGCAGTTGCCATTTTGCATTTGATAAATATGCACGCTCAAGCAAAAACCAAGCTGAGGTTAGTGTGATTATAGCGACGATATCTGTTGCATCACTGCTGATTTATGGGTCATGGCTGAATTTAAGGATAAGGTGTTTTTCTCAGCTCCTGTGTCTTCCTGTCTGTTCTGTGTGGTGTGTCCCGGCATTGACTCACACCAGCTGAACAATAAACACCCTGTCTGTCCATTTCTGGGGCTGCTAGATCCGATCCATCATCTGCTGTACTCCAGGCAAGCCATGTGACATCAGCACCCGCATGTGTGTCAGCACACATGTGTGTTTGTGTGTGTGAAAGAAACGCCGTATATGTTTGAAAAATACATTTCATGCGGACCTCCAGATAAAGACAGTAAAAATGTTTGTTTCCAAACTCACGTGCGCATCAGGACCATTTTATGCACGTGAGTGTGTGTGGACACAGTACACACACACACACACAAACTAACATGCATTTATGGTTGTGTACCGTTTCTATTTTTATCAAGCGATTATGTTTTTGTTTGCTTTCAACAATGTGTTCACATCGTAAGGAAATAGAGGGGGGGCTATGAAGGAGAAAGGACAACCGTCACTGCTGCTGAATATGTCCAATATAAATATGTAATGAATAAGGCCTTATTTTAACGATTTAGCTGTAAAACAATAATTTATGTTGAGATACCAGTATTTCATTTTCTGTTTTCTTTCAAAATTGAAAATTTAAGCGCTGTTTTTCTTTTTACTTAAAATTGTTTGACAGTCATATTTAGGGAATCTCTCTACTATAACATACGAACATTTCTTACCAAGACACCAAACAGACACGAGCAGGAAAAGGTACTCACATGCACACACTCACGCTAATGTGGGGTTGTCATGGTAACCAAAATAAAGAATAAGATCAGATTAAATCAATTTGTCTGGTAAAGATATAATTTTTTCCATTTTCAGCCTCAATCTTTGACTGGAAAATAATTGTTTGCTGCTTTTGTTTTATGGGGTCTTTGTGAAGTTTATTTTCAAAAGCTGTTGGGTTCATCAACTCTTTATCCGTCGAACACTTAATCCAAACATGCATTTGAAAAACAGGACTGTTATGCCTGGGTGGCATTTTGCCTTCAGATGACAGAGATGAGGAGATGAAACACTTGTCTTTCCTCTCCCATTCATCCTCATCATGTCTTCCATCATTTATCAGTCTTGTGGGTTTTTTTTTTTTTTACTTGGAGAGATTAGAGAAAAGTAGATGCATGCTTTCATTTGAGTACATTTTCCACCTTGGGAACATGAATCAGGCCTCCAGGTTAATGTGGTGCCACCAGATGTCGGAGAGTTTCCAGGAAATGCTTAGACTGGCTGAAACTATTTAAATCATCGCTACCAAAGACGTCCATTCATTTGTTTTTGACATAGTTTCCATTAAACATGCTGTTTGAGCTCAAATTTTTAAATATGTTCTTCGAAAGTGCCAATGCTCCATCCTCACTAGTTCTCATTAATCTGAAACCAATAGGAACGGACGGCCCCAAATGTATCCTGTCAAACATTTTCACTTACCGGATGGGTAAAAAAATGTTGCCACCAATAGTTTTTGTGTCTGCTGGCTGCAGAAATGCTGTGCCTGGCAATCCATACATCAGCATAGACCTGGAAGAGGATTGAATCACCAAGATGGATTAAAATGTAAGGAAGTGTAAAACGTAGACCGGAAGAAGGGGGAAAGTAAAGATGAGGATGATAAATCAGGCTGGAGGGTCATGGACAGGTGCCAGGAGAGAAAGGGAAGGAAGAGACGTGAACGAAGGGCTCAGATGAATGGAGTAGGAAATGGCAGGCGCAACATGGAAAAATGGGGAGACTGATCGATGTTGATGTGATGGAAAGATTAGAAGGGATTAGGAAAGGAAGGAGGGGAGTATCTGAATCTTAACCACAGTAGGTAAATCAGTTCAGCAGATTCAAAGATTACTGGGGATTCTTGTTAAAAACAGAATGTAACCCTCCTGAAAGAGAAAATGGTTCAGGCTGAGGAAAAGGAGGGAAGGATTTATGAAGAGTCAAAGTGAAAAAACCGAACATACACATTGAAAATGTTTTGTACATTCCTTTGGAGTAACTGTATGATTCTGGACTTGAGATTTACAAGGTGACTGAAAGCTAAATTACCTAACTTGATGGATCTATCTGGGATTGTTCCAGTTTAATAAACTTCAGACAATAGTTTTTTGGTTGTGCCTGTCTGGTTGTTTTGGTATGCTGGGAATAATGTCATTCGACATTCTAGAACACATGATATTCTCTAGAACAAATGTATGACAATAAAACATCAAGAAGAAAAGATAACCTAAGCCTGTTCATGTTTGTGTTGAAATACAGTTCGGATAATGATGAGATTTTGCATAACGATGCAAAATCCATCTGGAGGAATTGAAGGAATAAAATGGCACAGAGGAGAGCAGCTGTCATGATGGCAGAGTGGTCTAAGGCACAAGACTCAAGGGCTGGATCCTTCCTGACTAAAGGGGCTTCCGATCTCCAAAGGGAGACGTCGCTTCAAATCCCACTTGTAACGCAGCTTTTGGACAGTAAAGAAAAGTATTTCACCTAGCATTGGAAAGCATAATATAGTATTGCATAATAGAGACAAATATCACTGTCAGGATGGCCGAGTGGTCTAAGGTGCCAAACTCAAGGGCAAATGCCTTCCTGACTAAAGGGAATTCTGGTCTCAGAATGGAGGCGTGGGTTCAAATCCCACTCCTGACACAGCTTTTGGACAGCAAAGGAACATATTTCACCTAGTATAGCATTGCATAACAGCCTTGCATAGCTGCCAGGATAGCTGAGTGGTCTAAGGTGCCAGACTCAAGGGCTAAGTCCTTCCTGACTAAAGGGACTTCTGGTGTCCTGTTGGAGGTGTAGGTTCAAATCCCAATCTGGACAGCAGAGCTACATCTTGCACCTTACATGGGATAGCATAACAGAACCTTGCTTTTCTGTCAGGATGGCTGAGCGACCTAAGGGGCCAGCTCGTACCTCACTAAAAGGGACTTCTGGTCTCCAGTTGGAGGCGTGGGTTCAAATCCCACTCCTGACCAGCCTTTTGGACAGTAGAGGAAAGTCTTTCACCTAGCATTGGCTAGCATAACAGAGCATAGCATCTCTGTCAGGATGGCCGAGTGGTCTAAGTCGCCAGATTCAAAGGATAACAACTTCCTGACTAAAGGGACTTCTGGTCTCCAAATGGAGGCGTACATTCAAGTCCCACTCCTGACACAGCTTTTGGACAGTAAAGAAAAGTATTTCACCTAGCATTGGAAAGCATGATATAGCATTGCATAATAGAGACAAATATCACTGTCAGGATGGCCGAGTGGTCTAAGGCGCCAGACTCAAGGGCAAATGCCTTCCTGACTAGAGGGAATTCTGGTCTCCGAATGGAGGCGTGGGTTCAAATCCCACTCCTGACACAGCTTTTGGACAGTAGAGAAAAACTGTTCACCTAGTATGGTAAAGCATAGGATAGCATTGCATAACAGAACCAAGCATCACTGTCAGGATGGCCGAGTGGTCTAAGGCGCCAGACTCAAGGGCTAATGCCTTCCTGACTATAGGGAATTCTGGTCTCCAAACAGAGGCGTGGGTTCAAATCCCACTCCTGACACAGCTTTTGGCCAGCAAAGGAACATACTTCACCTAGTATAGCATTGCATAACAGCCTTGCATAGCTGCCAGAATAGCTGAGTGGTCTAAGGTGCCAGACTCAAGTGCTAAGTACTTCCTGACAAAAGGGACTTCTGGTGTCCTGTTGGATGTGTGGGTTCAAATCCCAAACTGGACAGCATAGATACATCTTTCACCTTACATGGGATAGCGTAACAGAGCCTTGCTTTTCTGTCAGGATGGCTGAGCGACCTAAGGGGCCAGCTCGTACCTCACTAAAAGGGACTTCTGGTCTCCAGTTGGAGGCGTGGGTTCAAATCCCACTCCTGACCAGCCTTTTGGACAGTATAGGAAAGTCTTTCACCTAGCATTGGCTAGCATAACAGCACATAGCATCTCTGTCAGGATGGCCGAGTGGTCTAAGGCGCCAGACTCAAGGGCAAATGCCTTCCTGACTAAAGGGAATTCTGGTCTCCGAATGGAGGCGTGGGTTCAAATCCCACTCCTGACACAGCTTTTGGACAGTAGAGAAAAACTTTTCACCTAGCATGGTAAAGCATAGGATAGCATTGCATAACAGAACCAAGCATCACTGTCAGGATGGCCGAGTGGTCTAAGGCGCCAGACTCAAGGGCTAATGCCTTCCTGACTATAGGGAATTCTGGTCTCCAAACAGAGGCGTGGGTTCAAATCCCACTCCTGACACAGCTTTTGGCCAGCAAAGGAACATACTTCACCTAGTATAGCATTGCATAACAGCCGTGCATAGCTGCCAGGATAGCTGAGTGGTCTAAGGTGCCAGACTCAAGTGCTAAGTACTTCCTGACTAAAGGGACTTCTGGTGTCCTGTTGGATGTGTGGGTTCAAATCCCAATCTGGACAGCATAGATACATCTTTCACCTTACATGGGATAGCGTAACAGAGCCTTGCTTTTCTGTCAGGATGGCTGAGCGACCTAAGGGGCCAGCTCGTACCTCACTAAAAGGGACTTCTGGTCTCCGGTTGGAGGCGTGGGTTCAAATCCCACTCCTGACCAGCCTTTTGGACAGTAGAGGAAAGTCTTTCACCTAGCATTGGCTAGCATAACAGAGCATAGCATCTCTGTCAGGATGGCCGAGTGGTCTAAGGCGCCAGACTCAAGGGCAAATGCCTTCCTGACTAAAGGGAATTCTGGTCTCCGAATGGAGGCGTGGGTTCAAATCCCACTCCTGACACAGCTTTTGGACAGTAGAGAAAAACTTTTCACCTAGTATGGTAAAGCATAGGATAGCATTGCATAACAGAACCAAGCATCACTGTCAGGATGGCCGAGTGGTCTAAGGCGCCAGACTCAAGGGCTAATGCCTTCCTGACTAAAGGGAATTCTGGTCTCCAAACAGAGGCGTGGGTTCAAATCCCACTCCTGACCAGCCTTTTGGACAGTAGAGGAAAGTCTTTCACCTAGCATTGGCTAGCATAACAGCACATAGCATCTCTGTCAGGATGGCCGAGTGGTCTAAGGCGCCAGACTCAAGGGTAAATGCCTTCCTGACTAAAGGGAATTCTGGTCTCCGAATGGAGGCGTGGGTTCAAATCCCACTCCTGACACAGCTTTTGGACAGTAAAGAAAAGTATTTCACCTAGCATTGGAAAGCATAATATAGCATTGCATAATAGAGACAAATATCACTGTCAGGATGGCCGATTGGTCTAAGGCGCCAGACTCAAGGGCAAATGCCTTCCTGACTAGAGGGAATTCTGGTCTCCGAATGGAGGCGTGGGTTCAAATCCCACTCCTGACACAGCTTTTGGACAGTAGAGAAAAACTGTTCACCTAGTATGGTAAAGCATAGGATAGCATTGCATAACAGAACCAAGCATCACTGTCAGGATGGCCGAGTGGTCTAAGGCGCCAGACTCAAGGGCTAATGCCTTCCTGACTATAGGGAATTCTGGTCTCCAAACAGAGGCGTGGGTTCAAATCCCACTCCTGACACAGCTTTTGGCCAGCAAAGGAACATACTTCACCTAGTATAGCATTGCATAACAGCCTTGCATAGCTGCCAGGATAGCTGAGTGGTCTAAGGTGCCAGACTCAAGTGCTAAGTACTTCCTGACTAAAGGGACTTCTGGTGTCCTGTTGGATGTATGGGTTCAAATCCCAATCTGGACAGCAGAGATACATCTTTCACCTTACATGGGATTGCATAACAGAGCCTTGCTTTTCTGTCAGGATGGCTGAGCGACCTAAGGGGCCAGCTCGTACCTCACTAAAAGGGACTTCTGGTCTCCAGTTGGAAGCGTGGGTTCAAATCCCACTCCTGACCAGCCTTTTGGACAGTAGAGGAAAGTCTTTCACCTAGCATTGGCTAGCATAACAGCACATAGCATCTCTGTCAGGATGGCCGAGTGGTCTAAGGCGCCAGACTCAAGGGTAAATGCCTTCCTGACTAAAGGGAATTCTGGTCTCCGAATGGAGGCGTGGGTTCAAATCCCACTCCTGACACAGCTTTTGGACAGTAGAGAAAAACTTTTCACCTAGTATGGTAAAGCATAGGATAGCATTGCATAACAGAACCAAGGATCACTGTCAGGATGGCCGAGTGGTCTAAGGCGCCAGACTCAAGGGCTAATGCCTTCCTGACTATAGGGAATTCTGGTCTCCAAACAGAGGCGTGGGTTCAAATCCCACTCCTGACACAGCTTTTGGCCAGCAAAGGAACATACTTCACCTAGTATAGCATTGCATAACAGCCTTGCATAGCTGCCAGGATAGCTGAGTGGTCTAAGGTGCCAGACTCAAGTGCTAAGTACTTCCTGACTAAAGGGACTTCTGGTGTCCTGTTGGATGTGTGGGTTCAAATCCCAATCTGGACAGCAGAGATACAACTTTCACCTTACATGGGATAGCGTAACAGAGCCTTGCTTTTCTGTCAGGATGGCTGAGCGACCTAAGGGGCCAGCTCATACCTCACTAAAAGGGACTTCTGGTCTCCAGTTGGAGGCGTGGGCTCAAATCCCACTCCTGAGACAGCTTTTGGACAGTAGAGAAAAACTGTTCACCTAGTATGGTAAAGCATAGGATAGCATTGCATAACAGAACCAAGCATTACTGTCAGGATGGCCGAGTGGTCTAAGGCGCCAGACTCAAGGGCAAATGCCTTCCTGACTATAGGGAATTCTGGTCTCCAAACAGAGGTGTGGGTTCAAATCCCACTCCTGACACAGCTTTTGGCCAGCAAAGGAACGTATTTAACCTAGCATTGGAAAGCATAACATAGCTTTGCATAATAGAGACAAATATCACTGTCAGGATGGCCGAGTGGTCAAAGGCGCCAGACTCAAGGGCAAATGCCTTCCTGACTAGAGGGAATTCTGGTCTCCGAATGGAGGCGTGGGTTCAAATCCCACTTCTGACACAGCTTTTGGACAATAAAGAAAAGTATTTCACCTAGCATTGGAAAGCATAATATAGCATTGCATAATAGAGACAAATATCACTGTCAGGATGGCCGAGTGGTCTAAGGCACCAGACTCAAGGGCAAATGCCTTCCTGACTAAAGGGAATTCTGGTCTCCAAACAGAGGCGTGGGTTCAAATCCCACTCCTGACACAGCTTTTGGCCAGCAAAGGAACATACTTCACCTAGTATAGCATTGCATAACAGCCTTGCATAGCTGCCAGGATAGCTGAGTGGTCTAAGGTGCCAGACTCAAGTGCTAAGTACTTTCTGACTAAAGGGACTTCTGGTGTCCTGTTGGATGTATGGGTTCAAATCCCAATCTGGACAGCAGAGATACATCTTTCACCTTACATGGGATTGCATAACAGAGCCTTGCTTTTCTGTCAGGATGGCTGAGCGACCTAAGGGGCCAGCTCGTACCTCACTAAAAGGGACTTCTGGTCTCCAGTTGGAGGCATGGGTTCAAATCCCACTCCTGACCAGCCTTTTGGACAGTAGAGGAAAGTCTTTCACCTAGCATTGGCTAGCATAACAGCACATAGCATCTCTGTCAGGATGGCCGAGTGGTCTAAGGCGCCAGACTCAAGGGTAAATGCCTTCCTGACTAAAGGGAATTCTGGTCTCCGAATGGAGGCGTGGGTTCAAATCCCACTCCTGACACAGCTTTTGGACAGTAAAGAAAAGTATTTCACCTAGCATTGGAAAGCATAATATAGCATTGCATAATAGAGACAAATATCACTGTCAGGATGGCCGAGTGGTCTAAGGCGCCAGACTCAAGGGCAAATGCCTTCCTGACTAGAGGGAATTCTGGTCTCCGAATGGAGGCGTGGGTTCAAATCCCACTCCTGACACAGCTTTTGGACAGTAGAGAAAAACTGTTCACCTAGTATGGTAAAGCATAGGATAGCATTGCATAACAGAACCAAGCATCACTGTCAGGATGGCCGAGTGGTCTAAGGCGCCAGACTCAAGGGCTAATGCCTTCCTGACTATAGGGAATTCTGGTCTCCAAACAGAGGCGTGGGTTCAAATCCCACTCCTGACACAGCTTTTGGCCAGCAAAGGAACATACTTCACCTAGTATAGCATTGCATAACAGCCTTGCATAGCTGCCAGGATAGCTGAGTGGTCTAAGGTGCCAGACTCAAGTGCTAAGTACTTCCTGACTAAAGGGACTTCTGGTGTCCTGTTGGATGTATGGGTTCAAATCCCAATCTGGACAGCAGAGATACATCTTTCACCTTACATGGGATTGCATAACAAAGCCTTGCTTTTCTGTCAGGATGGCTGAGCGACCTAAGGGGCCAGCTCGTACCTCACTAAAAGGGACTTCTGGTCTCCAGTTGGAGGCGTGGGTTCAAATCCCACTCCTGACCAGCCTTTTGGACAGTAGAGGAAAGTCTTTCACCTAGCATTGGCTAGCATAACAGCACATAGCATCTCTGTCAGGATGGCCGAGTGGTCTAAGGCGCCAGACTCAAGGGCTAATGCCTTCCTGACTAAAGGGAATTCTGGTCTCCAAACAGAGGCGTGGGTTCAAATCCCACTCCTGACACAGCTTTTGGCCAGCAAAGGAACATACTACATCCTAGTATAGCATTGAATAACAGCCTTGCATAGCTGCCAGGATAGCTGAGTGGTCTAAGGTGCCAGACTCAAGTGCTAAGTACTTCCTGACTAAAGGGACTTCTGGTGTCCTGTTGGATGTGTGGGTTCAAATCCCAATCTGGACAGCAGAGATACATCTTTCACCTTACATGGGATAGCGTAACAGAGCCTTGCTTTTCTGTCAGGATGGCTGAGCGACCTAAGGGGCCAGCTCATACCTCACTAAAAGGGACTTCTGGTCTCCAGTTGGAGGCGTGGGCTCAAATCCCACTCCTGAGACAGCTTTTGGACAGTAGAGAAAAACTGTTCACCTAGTATGGTAAAGCATAGGATAGCATTGCATAACAGAACCAAGCATTACTGTCAGGATGGCCGAGTGGTCTAAGGCGCCAGACTCAAGGGCAAATGCCTTCCTGACTATAGGGAATTCTGGTCTCCAAACAGAGGTGTGGGTTCAAATCCCACTCCTGACACAGCTTTTGGCCAGCAAAGGAACGTATTTAACCTAGCATTGGAAAGCATAACATAGCTTTGCATAATAGAGACAAATATCACTGTCAGGATGGCCGAGTGGTCTAAGGCGCCAGACTCAAGGGCAAATGCCTTCCTGACTAGAGGGAATTCTGGTCTCCGAATGGAGGCGTGGGTTCAAATCCCACTTCTGACACAGCTTTTGGACAGTAAAGAAAAGTATTTCACCTAGCATTGGAAAGCATAATATAGCATTGCATAATAGAGACAAATATCACTGTCAGGATGGCCGAGTGGTCTAAGGCACCAGACTCAAGGGCAAATGCCTTCCTGACTAAAGGGAATTCTGGTCTCCAAACAGAGGCGTGGGTTCAAATCCCACTCCTGACACAGCTTTTGGCCAGCAAAGGAACATACTTCACCTAGTATAGCATTGCATAACAGCCTTGCATAGCTGCCAGGATAGCTGAGTGGTCTAAGGTGCCAGACTCAAGTGCTAAGTACTTCCTGACTAAAGGGACTTCTGGTGTCCTGTTGGATGTATGGGTTCAAATCCCAATCTGGACAGCAGAGATACATCTTTCACCTTACATGGGATTGCATAACAGAGCCTTGCTTTTCTGTCAGGATGGCTGAGCGACCTAAGGGGCCAGCTCGTACCTCACTAAAAGGGACTTCTGGTCTCCAGTTGGAGGCGTGGGTTCAAATCCCACTCCTGACCAGCCTTTTGGACAGTAGAGGAAAGTCTTTCACCTAGCATTGGCTAGCATAACAGCACATAGCATCTCTGTCAGGATGGCCGAGTGGTCTAAGGCGCCAGACTCAAGGGTAAATGCCTTCCTGACTAAAGGGAATTCTGGTCTCCGAATGGAGGCGTGGGTTCAAATCCCACTCCTGACACAGCTTTTGGACAGTAGAGAAAAACTTTTCACCTAGTATGGTAAAGCATAGGATAGCATTGCATAACAGAACCAAGGATCACTGTCAGGATGGCCGAGTGGTCTAAGGCGCCAGACTCAAGGGCTAATGCCTTCCTGACTATAGGGAATTCTGGTCTCCAAACAGAGGCGTGGGTTCAAATCCCACTCCTGACACAGCTTTTGGCCAGCAAAGGAACATACTTCACCTAGTATAGCATTGCATAACAGCCTTGCATAGCTGCCAGGATAGCTGAGTGGTCTAAGGTGCCAGACTCAAGTGCTAAGTACTTCCTGACTAAAGGGACTTCTGGTGTCCTGTTGGATGTATGGGTTCAAATCCCAATCTGGACAGCAGAGATACATCTTTCACCTTACATGGGATTGCATAACAGAGCCTTGCTTTTCTGTCAGGATGGCTGAGCGACCTAAGGGGCCAGCTCATACCTCACTAAAAGGGACTTCTGGTCTCCAGTTGGAGGCGTGGGCTCAAATCCCACTCCTGAGACAGCTTTTGGACAGTAGAGAAAAACTGTTCACCTAGTATGGTAAAGCATAGGATAGCATTGCATAACAGAACCAAGCATTACTGTCAGGATGGCCGAGTGGTCTAAGGCACCAGACTCAAGGGCAAATGCCTTCCTGACTATAGGGAATTCTGGTCTCCAAACAGAGGTGTGGGTTCAAATCCCACTCCTGACACAGCTTTTGGCCAGCAAAGGAACGTATTTAACCTAGCATTGGAAAGCATAACATAGCTTTGCATAATAGAGACAAATATCACTGTCAGGATGGCCGAGTGGTCTAAGGCGCCAGACTCAAGGGCAAATGCCTTCCTGACTAGAGGGAATTCTGGTCTCCGAATGGAGGCGTGGGTTCAAATCCCACTTCTGACACAGCTTTTGGACAGTAAAGAAAAGTATTTCACCTAGCATTGGAAAGCATAATATAGCATTGCATAATAGAGACAAATATCACTGTCAGGATGGCCGAGTGGTCTAAGGCACCAGACTCAAGGGCAAATGCCTTCCTGACTAAAGGGAATTCTGGTCTCCATATGGAGTCGTGGGTTCAAATCCCACTTTTGAACAGCAGAGAAAAATCTGTCACCTAGCATTGGATAGCATTGCATAAAAGTGCCAGGCATCACTGTCAGGATGGCTGAATGGTCTAAGGCACCAGACTCAAGAGCTTTTTCCTGACTAAAGGGACTTCTGGTCTCCGAATGGAGTCATGGGTTTAAATTCCACTCCTGACACAGCTTTTGGACAGTGGAGAAAAACTGTTCACATAGCATTGGAAAGCATAGGATAGCATTGCATAACAGAAACAAGCATCACTGTCAGGATGGCCGAGTGGTCGAAGGCGCCAGACTCAAGGGCTAACTCCTTCCTGACTGAAAGGACTTCTCGTCTCCTGTTGGAGCCGTGGGTTCAAATCCTGCTCCTGACAGTCCTTTTGGAGAGCGAAGGAAATTAGAACTATGGACAAATGTTGTGTTCTACAAAATGCTAATTATTGTAGAACCATGTTTGCCTCTGATGTTAGAGGGAATGACCGGGTGTCCATTCTGGGCAGGTGTGAATGTAAGAATGAACATAAAAATCTGTTGCAAGAGGGTCCTGAACACAGGATACAGTACAGTCTCAAAATATTAAATGAACTTTTATTATACTTGATATAAGATTCTCTGTTCCTAAAATAAACGACAATAATTCTTCCTACCCCTTTTCCTTCTGTCGCCTGCTGTCTGCACCTCCTTCTCTCCTCTGCTCGTCAACCCATGACTCATTAGTCCTCTCTTGTGTGTCTGTGTTTGTGCCAATGTTTGCACACTGTGTTTGTCCAAGCATTAGTTATTTTATAAGAGTAAAAATCCTAACAGAAATAATTCCTTTAATTAAACTGCCATTGCATTTGTGTGCATCTTTGTATAGTGTATGTTCTTCACACCTGTGCACTCGTCAGTAACAGGTGGTCCTCGAACCTGAAGAAGAGATGGATGGAAAAAGGGAAGAGGGTATAAGGCCAATACAGGGAATGATGGCAGGGGAGAGAACGGCAGATGGAGTGAGGAAGTGAGGGATATTGACGGACACAGAAAGAGGAAGATTCAAGGGAAGAATTGACTGAGAAAAGGAGGGAGGAGTCTACTGCACTCAGGACTCTTATAAAACTGAAATGCATAGAGAGAGACTAACACTCTTTTCTGTCTGCTTTTCTTTCATAAAGATTCTGTGTTGGTTTTGCAGCTAAAATAAATGAATTAAATTTGAAAGAAGACAAAAATGTCTCTCCTCTATTTTTCTTCAAGGCTGTGATTTTGTGACTTCACTCACCCATTCTCACTTTCTCTCTCTCGCCGTGTGTGTGTGTGTGTGTGTGTGTGTGTGTGTGTGTGTGTGTGTGTGTGTGTGTGTGTGTGTGTGTGTGTGTGTGTGTGTGTGTGTGTGTGTGTGTGTGTGTGTGTGTGTGTGTGTGTGTGTGTGGAGGCCTGTGGCTTTCCTTATAAGGAGTGGGTTTAGGAAGAGTTGGTGAGGAATGAACAGAATTACAGCCTCATCCCTGCCTTTCTGCTCCTGCTGTTCCTCTACCCTCTTAAAATCCACCTATAGGCCCTCATTTCTGTCAGTACATCAATCTATAATGTATTTACGTTCAATAAATGTGACGGCTGCAGTCTTTCCTCTCTTCTCTCCCTCCTTCTTTCCCTCTATAAACCCTCCGCTGGCCCTGAAGTTGCATCACAAAGCGACTGATTAGGGTCAGCATTTCACTCTTGCCCTCTTCCCTTTTCTCCCTCCTATCTTTTTCATTTCTTCACTCCTCCTTCCTGTCATTTTATGTCTTTAATTTCCCTTCATTTTATCCCCTCCATACTCTTTCTTGCTTTTCCTTCTCATTCCTTCTTTTCATTATGTTCTTCATCTTCCACCTTGTTTCTCGGAGAAAGATGAGAGAGAGAGTGTTAATCTGACTCTTGTGTGATGCCTGAGTGGGCGATGCTTTCAAACTAGTCACGGTCATTACACACACACACACACACACACACACACACACACACACACACACACACACACACACACACACACACACACACACACACACACACACACACACACACACACACACACACACACACACACACACTCACACACACACATACACACAGCATGACCACTGTCTAACATAATTTCTGCGTGTGGGCATTATTTTGCACTCGTTGTGTGTGTGTTTTTGTTCATTCTTGTGTGTGTTTTTGTCAGTTTGTGGAGGGGGAAGCGTGACTCACACAGTATGAGAATAAACAAGGGATGAGACGGAGGACTAATAACGGTGAGAAGGATGATATTGAACGACAGATGAGCATTTACCCTAGGGGGGTGATGACGAGCAGATGTAAAAATTATCAATGTTCACCAACATATTTTAACGTCTCTCCCCTCCTCTCCCCTCCTTTCTAATCCGAACCAAACTAGATCAAAATTATTAAGCAATCTTTTAACAGTGTAATACAGCCACCAGACTGTAAGGGTTGATAGCAGAACAACTGAGGAACACTCACAGATTCCTGTGATATTTTTAAACTCAGAATTTCAATTTCAACAGAACCGCTGTTGAATCCCAGGTATTTCTATATGGAAGAATAATGTAGCTGATTTATCGCTATCATGTAAAGCGTGGTTAGATTTTTTCATCCAAAAGATGTCTGATTCAGGAAAAGATGATGGCGCTTAGACACACAATGGATGCTGATGAAAGCATCCTGTTGGAGAAATTTTTCATGTCATCTATTTATATTTCAGATCTCATGCTTCGTCTGTTGGTGTTTTTCAAGTGAGCGATTGACATATGATGTCTGAAAGCCCTTCTACGATCACTCGTTTGTGTTTTTTTGTTTTTTTTTATCAATAGTATACAAATGCTTTAAAGGATTTCCACCAATCTGTGTCCTCGGATATGAAGCAAACATATTTCATAAGTTGTTGCTTTTTCCATGCACTTTGTCCAGCTACCACTATGTCAACATCCAGTGTTACTGGACATGTTAGCCAACCCCCTCCGTCCCGTGTCAGGAATTGTTTGACGGGGTCATAGGTGATAAGAGCCAAAACATGACTCAGCAAAAAGAACAAAACAAAACAAAAAAACACATTTTTCTGTCTGAGTGTCTGTCTATCTCTCTACTCTTTAAGGCTAACACCTTGTTTTCTCTAACTCCTCTCATCACTCTCTCTTTATCTCCCTCTCCGTTGCTTTTTTCCCCCACTTGCTTCCTTTCCATGCTTCACTCCTTTTTTTTCTTCCCTCTCTCGTGGTCTGGCATTTCTCTGCTCTACATTCCAGTTGTGTGTGCCGGGGGGAGCGTTACTGGCACAAGCCCCCGTGTGTGTGTGTGTCTGCATTTGTGTGCAATTCTGAACTCTTCAGCAATACACAAGTGTGTGTGCAACTGTACGTGTGTGTGTGTTTGTGTTACGCCCTTATTCTCTCCGAGAAATACTGTTGAGACCGTTCAGTGTGTATCTGCATGTGTGTTTTTGTGTGTTTGTGAGTGAGAGAACATTTTCTTTCTCAACTCTGACATACTTTTGACTGCCTGTTACACGCGTGTGCTTTCCTGACTCATGACATGCTTTATATAATGATGCCTGCAGGCATTTCTTTAATACATTAAATAGGAAGCATCATGTTTAAAATCATATTTATGTAACTGTTGAGGGGGTTGCTGTTTATCCTCTTTTATACATGCAGGCAACTTTTCTCGAAAGGAGATCATAGGAAGTGACGGATTGTCATAAATGTTTGCATCAATAAAGTATATCACACAGTTTTATATAAAATTCCAATTCACAATTCACAACGGGGGATTTCAACTGAGAAAAATGTGACGCTCTTCCGATTTAGTTCATTTTCATTACTTGGGGTCGGTCAGTATTGGCATGTCAGAAGGAGGGATCACAGTTGGCACGGAAACAGAAGGATTAACCAGCGAGGCGATGTTAAAGAGAGGAGAAGGGTGCTTCTTTTTCTTCTTCTTCTTCTTTGAGAAGTCCTATAAATGTCAGATCAGTTTGAGTCACCACACCAACCCGCTCGCCGACGCAAACACACACACACACACACACACACACACACACACACACACACACACACACACACACACACACACACACACACACACACACACACACACACACACACACACACACACACACAACACAGTGATGCAATATGGAGAATTTCATCTATAAAAATATTCTCCACACTTGTCCCAATAGAGATAGGAGAATCAATAGAAGAACGCTTGCCTTTTTTATCATCTGTCTATTTCTTTTTCCTTTAATCTTGTTCCTTTTCTCATCATTGCTGATTAACGATAGCTACGAAGGAGCGATAACAGCTCTCCCTTTTTTAATGTCTGTTTTTTTCTTTTGTCTTCTTCTTTTTTAATCTCCTGGTTTCTTTTCTTTTCATTCATGCTGATTTTCTTTTTTTTAATTTGTGGAAGCACCGTGACTGATATGGTGATGACCTGGCTGTTCAGGTTACACCTGGTGCAATTTAAAGGAGCCTGGGGACATTGTAGTGACGTCACACACACGGTTTAAAATCCATTGAAAGGTCGAAGCAATTCAAGCATTATCAAAATTGCAAAATGGACCGAAGCAATATCACAATTGCAGGATATTTTAGTAAGAATAACATGTTTGTCACCACTTATTGTTAAAAATAAAGCAGTGTTGTGATGACAAGTCAAACGTTCTGATGTTCAGTAGATCAAAGCAGCTTCACCTCTAAATAGACGGTTTATGTCTTTGTCTTGATTCTCTGCCTCCAGCATTTCCAGTGCACCATCCAGGCTTTACAGGATGAGCTCCGGATCCAGCGAGATCTCAACCAGCTCTTCCAGTCCGATTACCCAGACTCCGGCCTCCTCGGAAACCAGCCCTTCGCTCCTCAGGACATGACAGAGGAGGACTTCCTGCGCCTCCATGGAGAGTACGAGCGACAGGTGAAGGAACTGTTCCTCCTGAGGAAGACTGTGGAAGAGATGGAGCTGAGGATAGACACGCAGAAACACACTCTAACCGCCAGGTGAAGACAAACAGCGAGACAAAATGGCGTGATTTAAAGGTTCCGACTGCTGCTACTTTAAATGTTTTCTTTATTAACAGGGATGAATCCATAAAGAAGCTATTGGAGATGTTGCAGAGTAAAGGTCTGTCGTCACGGGCGAACGAGGAAGACCACGAACGAACGAGACGTTTGGCTGATGCTGAAATGACCATCCACCAACTGGAGGGTCTGCTCGAGCAGAAAGACAAGGAGATGGTTCAACTCAGAGAGGTGCGTGTGTGTGTGTGTGTGTGTGTGTGTGTGCGTGCGTGCGTGCGTGCGTGTGTGTGTGCGTGCGTGTGCGTGTGTGTGTGTGCGTGTTTGTGTGCATGGATGTGGCAGTCTGTTGAAGAAAAATCAACATGCATGTAAGCATTCCCATATGTGTGGATGAGTGTCTTCGCATACAGCCAGATGGGAGTGCGTGCAAATTAATCCATGTCATAATTAGGCGCGGCCCTTGGCCGCGTCCCCTCTCAGCAGAGAATTCAGTTTCAATACAGCACAGAAACATCAAAAGACTCACACAAGTACACAAAAAGCACACTTGATCCAACGTTGTCCACTCCTCTTGCTCCGTTTGCCTCTTTTCTGTCTCAATATATTCTTCAAACTCAACATCACCTTCTTTGATTTTTCATACAACATCTCCCCCTAGTGGTAAGACAGAAAACACGTTTTTGAGGATAGACCAACCTCATTCGCAAAATGATTTATTTCTGCATACTTCGGATGCAGTTTGTCGAATCTGTCCTGATTATATTCATCTTCAGGAGTTATAACTCAGATTTTGGCCCACTGATGAAATTTTAATTGCGAGTTTTTCTTCCAAATGGTCCTAAATAATCTAAAGCAGACAGAGTATGTATGAAGACAAAATGTTTTAATTATTGATAGATTTAGAGCTTTTCCTTTCCCAGGGAGGGAATTTGTTTCAACATTCAACCACATGTCTCACCGCATGTCTCACCGAAACAAAAACCAACTCATAAACAAATACAGAACCAGTTAAAGGTTTGGACACAATCCCAATTTTGGATTGGTAACATATACCAGACAACAAATAATAATAAAAGTCCGATACTGTTTATACATTTTCTTTCTGACCTTTTAATTTTAAAATAGAGATTGAGGTAATGAGTCTCGTAATAATGTTTATTTTGAACCAATAAATCATCTTGTCAAAAACCACCAGGCTTTCAGCTGTTTCAGTTTCCTACCCAAGCTATAACTTTCCACCAGTGACCTCATTCACCTCTGAAATGTTCCAGGCAGATGTCTTTGAGCATTCTTCGACTCGTTTGAAACATGTTTTCAGGCATGGAATTCAGAATGAGCATTAAATATATCACGTTTGTACTGTTTCCAATGGAGAATATGTTCAGTTATCCAGATACTCTGTTTCAGGCATCCAGACATATGTGGATTTAGTTTTGGCCCATGATTGAGATTCAATAGATTGTGACATTACCTCAACTCTCACCTGATCCTTCTTTTTATTATTGGTGAATTAATTTTACGATCACATATCTTTTTGCTTATAAGATTTAATAATGTTCTGTCTTTTTCTGGCATACTTTTGCGATGTCTTCATCAGTGCAGGAATAGTCAAAGCATTGATGCTAGTGCCTAAAGCTACATCTTGTATCCTATCTTTTAGGCATATGTGTTTCTTGCATTAGCTGCCTTTGTAAGCGTGTTTCCTCCTTAGAAAAGCAGCGATGCGTCCTCTGCGCCGTCTTCTCTACTTTATTCTTTGTTTCCCTTCCCTCTTCTGATCTTTTCCCATTCCATTCACTTCCCCCTCCTTCCTTTGACCCCTTAGCTCTCACTTCATTTAACTAGTGGCTTGAGATGTGTTAGCCACAGCCAGACAGCTAGGATGTCATCGGATGTCGCTGTGGAAATTTGTGGAAAGGCATAGAATTATTTGAGAATTCAGAGAAACTTATATTTTCTTTTAGTAATTTTAACATATATGTTAATTTTTTGAGTTAGATATCAGCAGGTTATAGGGAATATCAGAGAGAAATAGGTTAATGGTTGGACATCCAAGCATTTGACGACTGGATTTCTTCATTTGGACTTTTAAGTTGTAGACTGATCTCGATTTCATTTAAACATAAAGGACTCAAAGGTGGGAGCTAATTAATTGAATTAGCGTCCTTTCAGGCTGTCAAATTCGATCATTCAGACACGTTCGAGGCTGAAACGGTGTCACCACGGTTACTGAGTTACTGGTGTCACGGTCGGAACGATGTGGGATGGACGGATCGACCCAAGGAGGCTAATCGCTGGAGCATCTGCCAGAGGGAAACACCTTCCCACCTCTCCCCCCATTCCCATCTCTCCCTCTTTTCCTGCTTCTGCCTCCATCCCTATTCCTCCTCCCTTCCACGTGGCTCCCCCCTTTCAACCCTCTCCCCCTTACCCACCCTCACGCCATCCCCAACTATGTTCCTCTCCTTCCTTCCCAGTCCCTTCCCCTCCTTCCCACCGTCACGCCATCCATCCCTCCATCCTTCCATCATCCTGCCCACCCCATCATCCGCCTTTTGTGGTTGCTTCCTCGGCCCATCCTTCCCTCCACCACTCGCCATCCTTCCCCGCTCCTGCTCCTCGGCCCACGCCCATCGTTCAACCCTCTCTCCACCCTTTTCCTCCGGTTGCCTATGCCTCCTGTTCTGGCCCACGTCCTTCTCCTCCTCCTCATCCCTCTCTCTTTCCCTCTGGGTGTCGCTCTCTGTCCTCTGCTGACCATCGTGACGTCTGTGCTCCTCAGGAACTACACAGGAGATACGAAGCTGCTCCGGAATCCACGAAGACCAAGGCCTTACAAACAGTCATTGAAATGAAGGTAAATGCGTTTTTGATCATGAAAAATGTTTCTCTAATTTGTGCTTTGAGTAATGTTTCCTGCTTAATACATGCACAGCAAATCCACTCCTCGCCAACAGAACATAGATAATTTTTGATCATATTTATACCAGCAGTACGGCGAATCACACCTGCTGATTTCTCTGAATGCGATGTTTTCATGTCCTGCCAGGATGCAAAGATCAGCTCCATGGAGCGTGGAATGAGAGAGCTGGAGGAGGAGGTGAACATGCTGAAGTCCAATGGAGCTCTGAGCAGCGAGGAGAGGGAAGAGGAGATCAAACAGATGGAGGTCTACAGGTCCCACTCCAAGTTCATGAAGAACAAGGTAACACACACACACACACACACACACACACACACACACACACACACACACACACACACACACACACACACACACACACACACACACACACACACACACACACACACACACACACACACACACACACACACACACACACACACACACACACACACACACACAGACACCCACTGGCCAGGGCTGAGTGTGGTAATCCAGTGAGGGCGGGAGTATTCCCTCAGAGCCACTAGAGGGGGCTAATAGTCTGAGAAAGACAACCTCAGAAAATCTCAGATATTAAAGACAAATTTATCAGTAAAACATTTTGTATTCTCTTGAATCAGCACAAGGAAATGTAGATTATTTCCTTAAAGGTGAAACGGATTGCTTGTGTATTGTGATTTGATTTGGCTATCCATTGGTGGTGTCAGTGGTTACATGAGATCCACCCAGCTTTCCAAACTAAAATGACAAATGATAAATCTATATAAACATAAGTGTTTCTTTGTCTTCGCCCCCGGCTGTGATGTACGGTTGTTCCATTTGTCTCCATCATATTTTAAATAAAGGCAAAATTGTTTGTTAACATTACATATCCAGACATAATCATCGTGCCCTCCTCTGGATGTAATAAAAACTGTGAACATGACTATATAAAGGGCTTCAGTGGGAAGATTAGACTGTTAACATCCTTTATTAATCCTTTATTTCCTTCTTTGAGTTGGAACATTTTTGTGTTTTTATCTCATCTTAAAGGAATCATGTTGCGTTTTTTAACAATATCCGTTTTATTGTATGATTATAGAAATACCCTCAGTCTTCATACACGTATTGTTATATTTGCTGTCTTATTTACCATTGTTAATTATGTTGAAAGCTGGAACTGGCGGCTTTAACCATCATTAACGTTTGCTTTTGTAACTGAAAAGATTCTATAACCAAGTTGTCGACTCAAAGAAAGAGGTGATGATCCTCTTATTATAAAACTGCAACATCCGCATGCGGCCAGAGCGGTCAGCGGCTATGGCGGCTGATTTGTCGTTGTCATGGTGACGCCCTCCTCTCCTGTCAGGTTGAGCAGCTGAAGGAGGAGCTAACGAAAAGCCAATCAGAGAAGGAGGAGCTAAGGCAACGAGCCAATGAGCTTCAGCGGGAGGTGTCTGCAGTAAGAGATGCGTCTCTGTGTTCTTTCTTTCCCTTCTAGTTGCTTTCTAGAACTCGCCAGTTGACTAACAGCTGATGGATGCTGCTTGAGCGGATTCCCAGTAGACTCCTGTAGCATTCAGACCACACTGAGCTGCCATGACCTTCACATGCTGTTCCCTCTGAGCAGCTGGGACTAATTAATACCTCAGTTTGACAATAAAGAGCATACGCTTTTTATTTTTCTGCCATGAGTGATCATTGGTTTGTTTTCTTGTTAGTTTGCATGTTGTTAGGACAAGTTCAAGGTCTTTATTTCTTTATCTATTCCATTCTGTGTGTATGAGGTTGTTGCTGATATTTATAGTTATTTGAAATGTAGAAACGCAGTCTCCAGACTCCAGCTGTCTGTGCTGCAGTCTGCATATCTCTAACCTGCTTCTCTTTCCACTTGCATGGTGATTCTTTCTTTTTATGGCTTTGGATTAGTGCATTGAGGGTTTTAACATAGTTTGACTGATATTCACTTGTGGTTTGGGTGCCACTGACCAAATTCAACATGTCAAAGCCACAAAGTCTCACCCAGGAACATATGGAGGATTCGTTTTCTGCATTCTTAACACTTTTTATGCCCATAAATATCCATAAAACATACTTAAGGTATCAAACTTGTGGAAAAATTGAACAGAAAATCTAGCTGCCAGACAGCAGTGATATATATACCGGACAGGCTGCCCCAATCCTTAGGATCCTTTGCTTTATTCATATTGCAAACAATGTGTACAAGCTACGCAATTCTAACTTACAATAAAGCTTATCTTTGGCGCCAGTTAGGTGTTATCTCATCAATACTGGTAGGTAAGTGCCCATTCAGTAGTTAACATTTGGGAAATGGTCTGAACTATGACGTTTGGACGGCTTTAAAAATCAGACAGGATTCCTCTGGAATAAAGAGGTGTGCCTCAGCAGCCAATAGGATCTCTGCTGTTTCCCTGTGGGCCCATCCCACAATCCCCCACGTGCAAAGGAACTTAAACTATATTGTTTGTGGGTGACAAATAATTCCAAGTTGTTTTCACATGGTATTCTACAAGTAATGCAAATCTCAGATGAGCGCAGTTATCGAGTACTCACTGGGTGTAGCCTGAAGTGGAGGGTAACGTATTTTAATATGACTCAGCGTGTAACGTGCCCCCCTCTGTGCTCATGTCAGGTGGAACAGGCCAAGCAGGACCTGAGTCGCAAGGACAGCGAGCTGTTAGCCTTTAGGACCAAACTGGAAACTCTGAACAATCAGTTTTCTGACAGCAAACAACACGTCGACGTCCTCAAGGAGTCCCTCACCGCCAAGGAACAGAGAGCTGCCATTCTGCAGACTGAGGTTCTATTTTACTGTGAATTTTGTTTGCATTGCCATTTACCTATATCATTTCATGATCACAACCTCATTTTCTTTGCTCATTTATTTGTGTGTGCGTTTTTTATTTGAGACCTCCTCCTATGTACTTATTATCTGAATGTGTGTGTATGTGTGTGTGTGCATACGCAGGTGGATGCACTCCGTCTGCGTCTGGAGGAGAAGGAGTCCCTCCTCACCAAGAAGAGTCAACAGATCTCGGAGCTAACGGAGGAGAAGAGCACTCAGCACGGAGAGATCAGCGACCTCAAAGACATGCTGGACGTCAAGGAACGAAAAGTCAATGTGCTGCAGAAGAAGGCAAGAAGACACACAAGAACAGACATTGAGTCAAAACACACACTCACGTGGAACACGTTCCCATAATGAACAGTTAAAATCTGTGATCTCACAGTGTACTTCCTGAAGATCACAATTAATAGGAGTACTGTCAAACCATCCAAATTAGATTTCCGGTTTACAACAAATTACCCTCATTATTTTCCACTGTTAAATCTGAAATTAATCAGAAATCTTAGGATATGTTGAGGGGGATGCTCTCGCTTTGGAATCCAGATGACTGGGTGAGCAGAATGTTGTAGTTCTACATTAAACCACTAGATGACGCAGTAAGACAGTCTGAAGTTTGGGAGCGCAGCCAGTCCTCACGCAGACATTAGACAGGAAGGCTTTCTCGCCAGTCAGCCAGCTTTACAGGTGCTGTACACATTTTGTTGGCCAGTTTTCGGTGTTTGCTTCACTAGTTAAATGAATGGGCAGGCTTTATTTTCCATCTTTGCTATTTGACGTATACACAATCAAAAGTGTGTACTGGTCGTGGATGAAAGAGCGAAAGCAGGAAGCAAGCAAATCTTTTTTGTGGAAGTTCATCCTCCTTCCCTTTTTCTTCTCCGTCTCTCCAGTTGTCACTTTGCAGGAAAAAGAATGCAGAGTTTGAGGGGATAATTGAGAGAGACAATCAAGCCGACAGACATAAAGCAGGACAGGGAGGGGGAGGAGAGAGACACAGAGTGTTTGAAATCAGATGCATACTAATGAATTCCTCCTGTTCAATAAATGATGACCTCTGCCATCTTCAAATAGAATACAGTCCAGAGTCTGAGCACGAGACAAAGATGCTGCTGAGTCCTACTTTATCTCGTCTGTGCTTGTGATTTCTTTCCTTTTTGCATGTTGAAGAACTAAAAATACCTTCTTTCTCTTCCTGCTTTTCTCCTACTCCTTCTCTTCTGTTACCTATCATTAGATATTGGTAGAGAACAAAATCACCATGATTTGGTCTCATCTTCCTTCCTCATTTCTTTGATGTTAAACTTAAATTCTGTTATACAGTCTGGCACAAAATTATTCTAAAGCTTTTGCATTATAGGTTTATTGGAAAAATACACTGTTTATCAGCGGGTTTTCTGAATACATCAAACAAGAACGGTTGAAATGGATGTAACTGCTATTTTTCTCAAATACAACACAAAATACTGCTTTTACTGGCAGTTTCAGTTATTCAGCCTCTTAATGACAAATGTCTTTAGTGCTGGTACAAAAAAAAATTCATAGCCAGATTCCTGGAAGTCTTCCCGAGGAATCTTAACCCATTCCTCATGGGCAAACACCTCCAGTTCTGGAATATTCCTAGTTTACCTGCTGCAATTGTCTTTTTGGAATCCCACCTGAGATTTGAACATTTGACTGAAGTCAGGTAATTTTGACAGCCGCTCTGGAGTTATCCTGGACTTCTTCTGAAACCAGGCCTCAGCAGACTCTGAAGTATTGTTGGATTTCCTTTCGAAACATTCAATGATGCTGGAGCTTTGTCTTCAGTGAAACGTTGTCTTCTAGTATTTCCTGATGCTTGATGGAATCCATCTGAGCCTCCGCATGCTGCAGGCTTCCAATGAGGAAGCAAAGCAGTGCCGGAGCATCAGCGATCGTCCGCCGTGTTTCACTGCAGGCTGTTATTTTCATCATTGGGTTCATTCTTCCTCCTCCAGACTTTCTTATCTAGAACGTCTGTGGCTTATCTGAACTGGTGCATAGGTATGTCTTGGAGTGAAGCATGAAGACTTTTGAACCGTGTTTTAACAAATTCTCATTTGCAAATTCTGGAGGCTGCTGTCCAGAAGGTTGAATAATGTTAAGACTGCAGTATTCTGCTAAAAGTAGCTGTTGCATTAAGCTATTTCAAATATTTTGTGTGATTTGACAATCGCTACAGCTAATAATTAAAGTCACATTGGAAATTGAGTGATAACACTCCTGATTTTGTGAAGAACGTGATAACAAAAGAAGAAGATCAGTCAATACAGTTTGGTTCCTGTTCATTATCAAACACAGGTTAAGGACTAAAACAGACATTGAGTGTGTGTCTGTGTATGTGAGTGTGTGTAGCATCCAGCAGTTGTCATTTTCAGGAAGTGTAGCTGACATCAAAGACTCCCCCTGACTCTCAATGTCAAGTGTGTGTGTTCGTCTGCGTGCGTGAGTGTGTGTGAAGAGGAGGTGTCAGTCAAGCTGTCAGGTGAACACTTGATTAATGAGGCACTGGAAATGTTTCACTTCTTGAACACACATTCGCACAATCTCGGCTGTACAGTAAATGCGTGCGTCTCACCTACAGCGGAGTCAAAGGTTACATACCGATCTCGCCTTTCCCCTTTTTTTTGTTACGGGCCGTCGATCGCTTCATTTCTCCTCACTCCATTTAAGACAGAGAGAAATTTTGATTGTACAAGTTTGGTCTTAAAACATTTTTTTTTAACGAATTCCACAAATCTGACAGCCTTTATCTTCGCCTGCGATCGCTCTGTCTCACACGCTCGTTGTGAGCTCGAGGAAGGAGTGAGTCCTTCGGTTATTTTTACAGATTTTTTTTTGTTTTAACAGAAGATTAATTTACGATCCAATCGCCGTGAGAGGAAACAAAGGGAGACAGGGAGAAAGAGATTAAGGAGTGTGTATTTGAAGTATAGGGAGAAGAAGGAGAATCACCTCTCTCTCACATAGCATGAAAATATGTATGAGAAAAGATTTAACTGCTTCAAAACCAGGATGAACCTGCATGTGCTTGGTATCCATGAATGCATGATGATGAGATTTGTAAATGGACTTTTCCAGTGGAGTCTGAGGTCATTTTGTTGTAATTCTAATTAAAACAGCTTTAATATAAGCATGTAAAAAATGGCTTTTATTTATTTGTAGTTCATCTCCAGGATTAAGGTATCATCCAGGCTCCAGTTACTCCAGTAACAAAAAAAAAACTTCATCTATTCATGGTGTTCTGTTCTTGTCTCTGCAGATAGAGAACTTGCAGGATCAGCTGAGGGATAAAGAGAAACAACTAGGCGGCCTGAAAGACAGAGTCAAGTCTTTACAGACGGACACATCCAACACCGATACGGCGCTGGGAACACTGGAGGAGGCTCTGGCTGAGAAGGTACACACTTTTACTAACATCAAATTCAGGTCAGTGCCGGAGCGGGGTTACATCAATAAAAGCGCCACCGCCAACCGCCCACACAGTGACCAGACGACTGGACGAATGGAAATGAGCTAATAATCACATCGGCTGTTTCATTATTAAATGTTTCACAGCCTGCGTTCAGGAAAGGTTAGAAACCATCCAACCCGCGCTCACATGCCAGGACAGATGCTAACAAAAACATCCAGAGTGTAACTGTCGAAACATTCAGGTACCGTAAAGGGTTCCGGGCATGGGAAAGGAACCTCAGCTGCCGGTTTGACGGTCTGTTATTTCACCGTCAGGACCCGACCCTGAAAGAGTGACACTTACACCAGAGGTCCACTTTGACGTGTTCGATGGGAACATGTTTTTGTACTGTAAGGTGTGATTATGTTACCGACACACACACGTACACACACACGCACATGCGCACACACACACACACACACACACACACACACACACACACACACACACACACACACACACACACACACACACACACACACACACACACACACACACACACACACACACACACACACACACACACACACAGAGGCCATCAATTGTCCAGTGGCTAATATCGAAGGTGTTACTTAGATGTATGAGTGTTGGCAGGCGGAGGTGGCCGACAGCTCTAACTTCACTCAAACGACTTTCCCAAACATTTTTTTTTCTCCGCCCTCTAATTTTCATTGTTTTGGATGTCTTTTCTTTTTCATTTTCTCCTGTTTTCTCCAACTCCTGCTTTCCCCCTGTATTTTATTGCTCATTTTCTTAGCCAGGCACATTATTTCCCACTGTGTTGTGTTTCAAAGCAAAGCAAGGATAAATCATGTTGCCTTGAAGCGTTTTTAACTGGGTTTATGCTTCATCTTTTTTTGTGTTGTGTGTTTTTGCTTCTTTGCATGCAGAATAAATATCCCCTAATTCTAAAAACATCTACTTGTGTGTCCATATTTGCAAAGGCAGTCATCATATTAGCCCCTAACTTTAATTGTAACCATCAAAACCACATTTCCAACCCTTATTTTAATCTTGATAAACCAACTTGTTAATAGACTTTTTTTTATCATAAATCATTTTAGTATCAATCAGTAACTAAAGATAATATGAAAGGTCTGTTGGTGATTTAAAAAGAATCGTCTTCATTGGACCTTAAACCTAATCTGTACCATCAAGCAGCCCTTTAAGGCCTCTCAGGATTCTCACCACTGCTTTTATGAATGTGAACTTTTCTTCTTGAGCTGGCGGAAGTGTTGTTCTATAGCTAGAAAGGGTCTGTAGCGCTTTAGTGGTTGTGAATATCATGTCTTGTGCCAGAAAGTATTACATGTCTAAAATCACTGTTGGCTATTGGATCCTGTCAGAGTTCCCATGCACATAAAGTTTAATCCAACTGTTATTAGTATAGAAACTGGATATTGAGAGACTTTGAATAACTGTTGGAGTCTTTCTGTCTCTATTCTTCTAACTTACATTCTTTACTCCTCTCCTCCTCCTCCTCCTCCTCCATTATACCCAGGAGCGAATCATTGAAAGGTTGAAGGAGCAGCGGGAGAGGGAGGATAAAGAAAAGGGGGAGGAGGTGGAGTCCAGCAAGAAGGAGCTGAAGGAGCTGAAGGAGAAAGTCTCCCAGCTGCAGGCTGACCTGTCTGACCGCGAGGTAGAAGACACACTCGGGAAAACACACTCATCCGTATCTACGCTATAAGTCAGAAAAATGTACTGACTCCAAGTCTGTGGAATGTATAAGATACATAAAAACATTACTGCTGGTGTTTTAATGCCCAAGAGGGACAATAGCAGTGTGTGCATTCTCAAAACACACCTGTAATGATGCAGAAGTTTCACGTAAGGGCAGAAGCAAAAAAAATAAATTCACCTTGTAATCATTTAACATTTTAAAAGGTAAATATCTCCAGTTATACATTAAGCTGTGAGGAATGGTATTGATTTCTTCCTTTAATTCTTGCCAAGAGTAAAAGAGTCAAAATAGTCCTTTAAAGGGGCACTAAAAGCACCATAAAATCAAATATGCACTTTTGTCGTAGTAAAAAAACTCCAATGTGCTCTTTTTTTCCCCTCTTCAACTCTTCATCTAATTTTGGTGATTGCGGGGTCATAAAACCTAATAGAGCCATCATTATAGAATTTGAAAAATACATGGGAAAACTCGCAAAGAAAACAAGCATTCCTTTCCACACTGCTAAACACAGATGTGAGGTTTGTCTGACAACAGCAAAATATAAATGGACCTAAAAATAATCAGAGAATGCAGCAAGGTTTGTCCGACCAAAGCCCGGTCAAACACGAAGATCTGTAGCGCAAGAGTCGGTATTGTCAGTCAAGGGTAAAATTACACGTCTGAGTGTCTGTCCTTCCAGTCCGGTTGGTTTGTCTTTCGCCGGCTGCTATACCAAAAGAGGAAAAGACCAGAAAAGAAAGGGAGAGAGGCTTCACGGATGGAGAGATTGAGCTGGAAGAGTGAGAAAAGAGACAGGTCATGGGAAAAGGCTTTGAGGAAGAAGGGGACGGTGAGCAGGAAGGCCTTCAAGTCTCACAGAGCTTGATTTTATGTTTGTAATATCAGCCGTCAGTCCTGCAATGTGCATTCTGGGAATTCAGCTGTATTACTGTTTTTTAACAGGAACTCGTGGAAAGTAGGAAGATGAGTCTCAAGTGGTAATAAACTGAAATGATATTTTAATGTGAGTTAGTGAGAATACTGTTGATGTGCAAAGCACTTAACACCCAGCTGCATCAGCACGGGAGAAGTTGTAGAGTCGTCTTCCTTCCTCATTGCTCTTTGGCTCTGTTTCAGACTTCACTGTTGGATCTGAAGGAGAAGGCTTCCTCTCTGGCTTCTTCAGGTCTGAAGAAGGACAACAAGCTGAAGAGTCTGGAGATCAGCCTAGAGCAGAAGAAAGAGGAGTGTGTCAAACTAGACAACCAGCTGAAGAAGGTCTGAATGTATTGATTTATTAGAAGTCTATTGTGACGTTCTAAGCAAGAAAACTTCAAAGAGGTATTTCGGGGACCTCAGGGCTGTATATAAAATTGTTAATAAAGACCATAATATTAGACCTTTAAACAAGGACTTTTATGATATAAAGGACTGAAACGTTCACGCCTTCGCCAGGCGAGTTCACACTGATTCCTGCTGATTTCTCCTGTCGCTGCCCAGATTAATCTGTAAACCAGAACATTTACATCTCACTGCCTGTGGTGACTCTCAGTCTCCAGCATACTGGTAGGGATGCGACTCCAGTCAACCAGCCAATAGTGGTTTGCCAGAGCTACATTAAATTTTCTGTGTGTGTGTGTTTGCATATTAAATATTCCCTCTCACACAGCAGCCCATAAAATGGTGTGCTTGCTGACAGCCTTACAGTCGTTTTCACAGTGTGGAGAATAGAGCACCATCACCACACCCTGAATGTGTATGTAGTGTTTTAGTGTGTGCCTGTGTGTGTTCATATGAAGGTGTCAGTGGATCTTTAGCATTTCTCTCAACAGATTTTATGTTTCCGTCTCTTTCTGTTACTGTGAACAGATTAAAAAAAGAGTGGATTCTTGTCCCTGTGAGTGAACTGATTGCCATCGACCATGTGGCGTAGTGTGAGATGTTATCTTTTCTTATTTGTCTTTCCCTCTCTCTCTCTCTCCCCTCCACCCAGATCTTCTTATAATATCATCAGACACCCAAACATTTCCTCTCCACATAAAGATGTGCAAAAAAAAACTGTTGTGCACTTCCAAAACTAATAGGGTTTATGTATTGTGTGACCAAGGCGTGTGCGCACACACACACTCGGAGTCAATCTGTCCCAAGAGCAACATTTGCTTCTGGGAAACACACACAGCTGTTCTAACCTCTAAGCTGGTTGGAACTTGTTGTTTTTTCTTCTTGTTTTGTTTCTTTTTTTTTTCTATTTTTCAGCATTTTCTGCACAGTAGAGCAGAACATCGGAAAAAGAACCACAATTCTGCAACGAAGCTAATCTGCTTTTTTCTTAATGCGCCGATTCATATTCTTCTTATATGAATGCGCGTAAATGCATGTTTCAGTTACCATCACTAAGGCAATGCGTGGCTAGGCCGTTGTATTTATGAAGCACGTTTCATACCCACAGAAAGAGATACTAGGTGCGATGCAGAGATGTGAAAACAGCAATAAAGTTAGCATGACTCAATTTGAAGTTAAAATAATAAATTTATAAATCGTAGAGTAAAACAGACGTCGAATAAAAACACGAGCCAGTAAGCCTGTGATTTAAGAAAACACAGTGTTGTAATATTTATCAGAAAAATTATTTTTCCAGTAGTTTAATTCATAACAACAATGGTACTGCTGCTAATTACAATTTATTAGCATCTTAACATGCTTATCTAAGCTTAAGATTGCTAAACATTAGCATTATTGCTGCAAGAAAGTTAGCATATGAAGTTAACTTGTGCAGAAGACTGCGGGCTTTTTATCATGTAGGAAAAAGTGATCATTTGAATGTAGCTGTAATTACATTAGATTAGACTTCATAATATTTATAATGTCTTATTTCTGTTCCAGGCTCAGAGCGCGGCGGCACATTCCCAGGCCAGCACTGAACTCTCCGAACGTATTTCCTGTCTGGAGCAGGAGGTGGCCCAGCACAAAGAGGATGCCGGGAAAGCCCAGTCGGAGGTGGAACGACTTTTGGAGATCCTGAAGGAGACCGAAAACGAAAAGAATGACAAAGAGAAAAAGATCCACGAACTGGAGAGGTGAGGCAAAGAAGGATACGTGATGATGACACTGCTAGAAAACAACTAAACTATGCAAAACTGTTTTCATCTGTTCAACTGTTTTATTTTAGGTTGGATTCCTGTATCTTATTTCGGTACTAATCTCCCCTTCAGTAACAAGTAGCCAGTTTGACCTTTTCTCACTTTCCTCTCCCTTCTGCCCTTCCCATTTTCTCCTTTCATTGTGGCTTAATATCCTCCTTTACCTTCATGTGTGCATAAACATGTATGCATACAATTCTGCATCTGTGTGTGTGTAATTGCGTGCGCGTGTGTCCATCACACCCCAGAACCCCCTTCGCTCTTCATCTGCGGCATTCTCAGCAGTCGCGAAAACAAGCCCCTCCCTCCGCTGCTCCTCAGCAGCCAATGGGGGGGCTGGTTTGGGATTACCTGGGCACGTGAGTGGCTGGCGGACCCTGTCCATCGCATAGACAGATGCACGACAAAACTCACTATGCTTGTCGTAGGACAGTATTTAAGAGCACTATGAACAATGCCAGTCCATGTGGAAAAGTATTGTGGTCTATAATATTTTCCTTTTGCTTCAAAAATTATTTTTGATGGGGCAGAGAAATTCCAATAGAAATATGAATTTTAAAAACCTCGTAAATGTTTGCTCAAATATGAGAATTTATAGCTTTTTTTTACCATATTAAACTAAATAATGATTCAAATTCATTATTAATTAATTTAATTGAATAAAGATTGGAGTTAATCACTGCCGTACACTCTCATCTCATGTTTGTGAGCCTTTTCCACATGGGACACTTGACTGTCTTGACTAATAGCCACAATGAAAGAGTTGCAGCATTTGTGTAACATTCACCAAAACGTTCTTACGCAGCTTATTTGGATTAATGGCAAAATTGAAAAAAAAAGAAAAGCACTTCAGTGATGCAGCACCAGGTTTTACACATCTGCAGATCAGCAGAAGTTTTTGTCGTGACAGGTTAAACTGCTCCCAAAAGTTTCCTAAATGAGGGCACAGTTTGGCACCGGAGTCTCTGCAGTGCAACCTGAAAGCCTTTGAGCCGCCCCGCTTGTCAATGATGCAACTCTTTCATTCGGTGGCTCTGTTTTCACGCTTCACTTTTTGTTTTACTTTCAGCCGAGGATGCCTGACTTCGAGTTTAACAGTTTCTTTTTTTTAAAATTAGGAGTCTGTAGAGTTCACTGTCTTTCTTTTTGTACTTTCTTTATGCTAATAGGAACGACGTGTCTGTCTCTAACTACTTTTTTTTTACATTTAATCTGTCTCATGTGCGCTTTGTAAATTTACCTTGTAGTGCTAATCTGTCTCTTCTTTCATCCTGGATCTGATCTCTTTGCCTCCATGTCTGGCTTCCTGCTTATCTTGTCATCCCAAATATGTCCCACTCTGACTGTCTGTTGTACTGCATGTGAGCATTTGTGTAAATAATGAGGCAAAATCAGCCATTTGTAGTGGATAAATTGGGTTATATTCAAGTAAAATAATCAAAATTAAGGGTTAGACATACTAGAACTGGATTGTCTGTATGTCTGATTGCCTCATGACGCTTTTGATTCCTTATGCTATTTGTCTGTGCCATCTCCCTTTCATCTTTTCATCCGGGTTATCACTTGGACACGATTTCTACCCAACACTGTTCTAAGTGCTTCTCCTTCTGTCTGCTTTTAGTAGTCCCACTATTAAAACACAGATCTCTAACGATTTTTTTTTAATTCTCTGTCCCCGCGCTGCTTTTCGTCTGGCCAATTGGAATATTTAACGATAAATAATTCAGCACCAACTGGTGGTAACTTTTAAGTCATTTAAATTGCATATAGTTTAGCTTGAACTTTTGCGTGCGTGAGGAATGGTGTGATCATGTTTTAGCCCCAAAAATGTACTGAAAAGTTACCAGCGAGGGCTTTTAACCCAAATATCAAGCAGGCTAATCTGAAAGAGGTTCATTAAAAATCTGTTCCCGGATTTAACTCGTAAAAATATTGCTTGTTTTTTTTTTTAGGGCGATTAAAAGTAAAAACTTTTCCTTGAGCAAACAGGTATGTCACATTAGCCTGTGGTCGACTTATAGCTTGGAACCAGTGCTAACCGGGGCTACATGTGAGCGTTAATGAAAAGATCAGATGTGGGTTAAACAAGGGTAAAAATCAATCCTCCCTCTTTTCCCTCAACTCCAGCTGTAATGGTACCAGGTTATATATTTCAGTAACTAGGATGGTAATTGGAGCAGACTGAGTGACTTCACACTGAGGGGAAACGGAGCTGAAAATCTGACCTGATGGCCAAAACAAAGGATTTGGAGAGACGAGTGGAAAACAGAGAGAGAGGGAGGGAAAGATAGAACAGAAGGAAAAAGGAAAGGTGGTAGTGGTGGTGGTGGTAGAAGGAGAAAAACAGCAAGGCAGAAATGAGAGAAAGGTCGGAGACGTGGTGGGGAGAAGGAAGCAGAAAGCACAAAATGACAGGAAAGACTAGAAGGGGAAGAAAAACCAAAGAGATGTAGAATATAAACCTGAGTAATTAGAGAAGTTTATTGCGTGTTATATTGTTCTGTAATGGACAATTTGTCTCTGGCATGCCATCATTAGTGCATGTTCCCAGGCAAGTTCACCACAGAGTTCTGGGCTCTGCCAATTCGTCCAAACATATGAGGAGCGATTTTGCGGAAGACTTTTAGGACCAATTTAGGAGTGAATTTTCCTCGATGTTCATATCTCAGTGATTACATGCCATATGTCTTTTGATGGAGACTCCTCCGCAAGTGCAGGGGCTGCCAAGAGCTCCCTACAGTATCAAAACCACTGTAGAAGAAAGACTATAATTCACAGTGAGCTCATGCTCTTGCTTTGACTGGCTAATTGCGCGCCTTCTATGATTTGTGATTGCTGTTTTGTGCGCATGCGTGCTTGTGTGTATTAGCAGGCCTCTCATAACTCACTACTGATGCCTGAATTCAACCTGTACTTGATCTGTCTGTCTGCTCGCCTCGCTGCCTGCTTTGTCATGCCTGTCTGTCTCCCTATTTATGTGTCTGCCTGTAGCATCTATGGCTAATTATGGTTCTCTAACTGTCTCTCTGACTTCTTTGATGAGTGATCAAGCCGGCTAACCTAGCGTTCAACTCCTGTCTTCCCTCTCACCTCTCCTTCTCCTTCTGTCTCTTTGTCCCTCTCTTTTATCTTTACCATGCAACACTGTCTCCCGCTCTACCCAGTCTTGCCTCAAGGTTAGTACCGCACGCCTATTTTTCTTCTTCCGTCACCGCCTCTCTCATCGTACTCTCCTTCATTGTTGTACTTCTTGTCCTTGTGTCGAGACGGTCTCTCATCTCCCTCGCTCTGTCATAGAGTCTGTTTTTAATCATTCCCATCATGACTGTCTGTCTTTGAAGGAGACACCTTGACTTTCTGCTCTCTTATTCTGTCACTTCACTGCCTCTTTGAAGAGGAAGCATCGATTCCGTCTCTATTATAGTGCCAGGATGCTAGCGCTAAATTCAAAACTCAAACAAGAAGCAATTTATTGCTGTCATTACCTTATATATTATGTTTTTCTCAGAATCGTCCAACTCTTTTTTTGGGTTTCTCAACTTTACAGACATTGCGCTCCGTGTATTGTTCCTGTCGCCACTGCCGTTCAGACGCCACTTTAAATGTTCAACCAGAGAATCAGAATGTTTTATGTTCCGTGACTTCAGGTCCCCAATTTTCTCCGAACATTGCCAACAGACCGTTGAGTTGAGTGGGTTTAAAGGAATAGTTCAACCCTCGGCTCTGGCCTTTTTTGCTGACAGACATCCTGTCAGCAAAAGGCAGAACATTAAGCCTCATCCGTATCCCAAGATTAAAAAACTCACTTATTTTTCTTATTTTTCAACTTTTGAATATTCCTATCTGCACTCAGGAGGTGACTCCGTAATGAGATTTCAACATGCAAAACCCAAAGTCTGAATTTGGCTGAATTTGGTCATTTTTAACAGACATATCAACATCTTATTGAAATTTCTCTGACATACACATTGTGATCGACCACATAATAACCAGTTCTCCCTTCTGTTTCCTGCATAAATCTGGTGGTCTGAATGTTTTCGGCTCGCTGCTCTATTATAAAGGTCTCCCTGGTGCCAGCTCCGTCTTTGCTCTCACTTTCTTTTTCAGCCTCCAGATCCACCGTTCTTCCTGTCATCTTGTCGGCGTTTTCATCCATGTTGTTCTGGTGTTTTGTGATTCAACTGTAAAGTGGGAAAAATCAAAGAAAATGTTAGCTTTCTCTCACCGCCTGTTAAACGACAGAAGACTTTTTTTACTCCTGTCCTTTTTTTGTGTTTCCCCACACTTTTTTTCCAGCTGCTGTGACCTTGGGATAAGGAACTCTTTGTCATTGTTCCTTTGTGTGTCTGTGTGTACGTGGGTTAGGGTTAATCCACAGAGAGAAAGTTAATCAGATCTTTCCCTTCTTGTTTTATTGGATAGCAAAGGAATACCGTTTAGCTTGGGTCGAATAAAAGCGATATGAGACCATCACCTTTGTGGGGAAATTCTAACTGATAAATTAACAATCTGATGGTGATCAGTGTTCGATTAATGTCCAACATGACATGACAAAAAACATGATAAGAGATATATGATATGTATAGGAGTTATATGACTGATATTAAGGGGATATATCTGAGCTTGGACAAGTGACGTAGTGGAAATACAAGACAAGATGGTGTTTTTCAAGCAGATAAAGGAGTTGCACACACCACAAAAAACAACACGAAAAGCATGAATGGATTGCACCTTTAAAAGGTCCAGATGAAAAACAGCAAGGCCAAGTCCACCTGATATTTCACTGTACCCTGATTTGTCATTAGAAATATTGTTTGTTTCTTCTTTAGTTCAGGATCGTACATGAAAATCTAGAGTTTAGTCTGAAGTCTCTAGATTGAAGAAGAGTGTCAGTGTTACGTTCAGGGATTTTGTTGTTCTCCATGTAAAACAAAGACGCTGCCAAGATCAACTCCGGCTCTGTCACATGCTTACACTATTAACATTATCCAAACACATTGACTTGAGTTGTATGGTTAGCTCTGAGATTTGGATGAATGCTATAAATGTGATTTATTTTCATAAGTACAGAGGTTATTAAGAAAGTCATTTCACTCAGTGTCACGGTATCTTTTGCAGCTGGTTTCCAGGAAGTCACACCGTTGAAGGTTTTTTTTTTTTTTGCTGCTTAACCTCCTTATTTACTTCGCAAATTTACTTCTCTGCTGAGGGATTTTCTTGTCATTCTGCAAACACCGTAAGCATTTCCTCCTTTATTCCTCTGAAATGCTCTCCTCATGCCGTATTTTCTTTCTGAAGCAGCAGTTTGCAAAACTAAACTATTATATTTTTGCTCTTTTTTTAAGGCTGAGTAAACCCAACTAATATCCCCTGTATTTTTAAAAGGAAATACTGAGTTCCAAGTGGTTAAAAGGAAATCCTTGATGTTAATGTTGGGTGAACTATGTGCAGTAAACATACATGAGGCCCCCGAGCATCTCTGATCAAATATTTATACAGGACTCCAAATGTAATATTAATATTACCTTAATGCGGTCCTTGAATATCAGCAGCATGCTAATGAGGGAGGTTAAGGAAATTTTTGTTTGGAGACTTTGAGATTTGCTGAAGTTTATTGGATTGTGTGGGTTGTTTTCAGCAGCATTCACTTTTTTTTTTCACAAGCTTAATTTTAATAAAGGCTCTTCTTTGTTTGTGCGATTATGTATGGATTTTATATGAAGGCATTTTTTTAGGTTTTGCCAAAGCAAGTTGAGAGGGCTGCCAATAAGGATAAGTAAGTTTGCTTGTGTGTCCTGTGCATTAGCACGTGTTGACTGTATGTGCCACCATGTTTGTATGTACTCTACTGAACCCTACTGTGCAAATGTCAGAAAATAGTCTCATGTTGTTATCCCACTCATGCATCGCAGATATGTGTGCGTGTGTGTGTGTGTGTGTGTGTGTGTGTGTGTGTGTGTGGCCCAGCAACACAAAGCAGGTTGTGTTTGGAACAGTTCTGGGCACGTGTCGTCCTACTATCAGCACAGTTAATTAAATTTGTGCCTTTATGTGTGTTTGGACTGAGTTTCAATGAGTGTATGGTTGTGTGTGAGCAGACACACATTTGGATGTGGTGTTTACAGCGTGAAGCGAAGCAAACTCTCCTGTGATCACATCTCTTCCAGTGGTTTTCCTGCAATTGTTGAAAGGGATTTCAGAGGGAGTGTGAAGGGAGTGTATCACACATCAAAACGGTTTCAAATGGCGCTTTGCCTCCGGGGAGCTGAGCCATCGAGTTCAGCATAACAACTTCTGCTCCTCAAAGCAACGGTTGTAATGAGCTAACATATATCCATAGCATCTCTAGTGCTTTCTGGAGGTACTTTTCCAGCTGCAAACATGTTCCTTAGGAATCTCAGTTCATTCCGGCCTCCAATTCTGTCGTATTCCTAGATTTTCAGTGAGATTCGTTGAGCGACTGTATCATTGAGAGAACCTTTCTTTTCCAGAAAGACTACTTTGATGGACTTTTACGTCTGTGATCTGCGGCCTTTTCAGACCATTTTAGCACAACTTTTTACTTTCTCACCAATGAGACATTTTCCTCTAGGCTTTCCTGATCCTTGATGGAATCCGTCTCACCTTCTACACATTGCAAGTTTCCAGTGAAGAAACAAAGCTGCTCCAGAGCATCACTGAACTGCTGCTGTGCTTCATTGTAGGAAGGGTGTTTTGAGCGGTTTTCTTTTTATGTGCTTTTGGGTCAGCAGTAGAGTACTACTATTAATTTGGGCATGGAGCCCTAATGCAAATGAAGGCCTTAACAGGAAAAGCTTTGGGATTCAGTTGCTAAAGTAAGGCTAAGAAGGCTGGCACCGTGTTTTAACAACATCTGATTCCAAATGGGAGCTCTTATGAGAGATGTTATTCAGGGGTTTGAATAATTGTGACGCTAGTCAGTAGTCAGTAAAAGCAGCGCTTTGTTTTTAATTTGTTAAAAAACTTTTCAATCTTTGAAATAGAGCAATTTAAACGGTTCTGGTAAATTAGTAAATTAGCAGGTAATAAAAATGTATTCAGGTAACAGAGACAATTCATTCATATGCAGATGGAAAAAAGTAAAGCAGCAAAGAAAAGGGGGATGCAAGGGACCAGGGAGATGAAAAGAGAGAAGAAATGGTCTGTGGTCTCATGAGAATATTTCACCCAAAGGAAAGAGTAATGTCGTCTTTGGAGAGGGGATGAATTTATCGAAGCCAGAAAGCAAAAAAAAAAAAAAGGTGTGGTGAGGCAAAATGCGTTTGCCCTTGTGCTCTGGTCTGACGCAAATAAATCATTGATTTTCATACAAATAATTATAATGCAACAGGCATCAAAAAGAGGGCAAAATGAGTGGAGGGAAAGAGCAGGCTTGGTTTTTGGTTAGACAGAAAATTCCAATGATAGGAGAGAGGAGGAGGAGGAGGAACTCGCTGCGGTCTGATACAAATGCATGGTAGTCACTCGTGCAAATGATTTACATGCTAAAAAGTCATACATGAAAACAAGTGAGCAAAACAAGTGTTTTGCATTAGCAAAGGAGGCAGGAGAGGGGAGTGCAAGTGGGAGCTCGGTTCCGAGGCAGTAGGAAACATTGCAGAATAAAAGTCTTGAATATACATACAGTGCATACAGTAAATGTAGCATGAAGGGGGGAAACCTCAGAGAGCTAACCAGATGGTCGGAACTTCCTGGAAATGCTCCAATAGGAACATTCCTGTCTGTTTATGACCTGTTATGCACTCACGCAGGGCACAAAACTGATCCCAAACATTTAATTTATCCCACACTCGGGGTTGCAAATTGAAATCAGAACCGTACAAATGAAGCAAAACAACATCAGTCTGAACCTGATTCCATGGTTGTTTCTTTGGCTTTGCTGTTTAACATTCAAACCCAATTTGATTTTGATAAAAATGCACCGTGTATGCCTTAAAAAAATGCATATAAAAGCAGCACAAGTCTGAACCACAAGTGTGCAGGCACAGCTTAAGCTTATTATTATTCTGCGAGCTCTGAATGACCAGGTGCTGCAGAGATGTTTTTTTCCCCCATCGTCACATTTCAAGTCTTCTTACAACTTCCTAAATTTCTCCAGATGGTTTGGAATATGCCCCCCTGGACCTTTCAGACAGCACATAGAGGATTTTATGTTACCATCCTCTGCTAATATAGTTTTTAAACTTAATAATACTGATTTGAAAAAGACATTGGACACAGTACACGGATTACTTTGGGTCAGTTAAGGACTTGGATGAACATGGAAGATGAAAGAGAGAGAATTACAAAATATTTCATAATATTCCTGATATATATTTAATGAGTGGTAGTTTTATCCCTCTGGATCTAAACCAATCTAAGCATTATACTCCTGTGAATTTGCAAAATTGCAATCAAAAAGAACTAAACCAGTGAAAATAAAGGAGTGAAACATCATACTATGAAATCATAGGATGGATTTAAGCTTCTCTTTGTGGTGCACCGATGAAGGTCATGACGAATGGAACCTCTTTACACCTTTTGGAAGTCAAATATGAAATGTGCGGCTTGTAAAAATGATTTCCCACGAGTGCGCGTGTTTCCTCCGGTGTGATTCGGAGCTTGCTGTGGATTTCCCATCACCGTGGATCAGCTCTTTTTTACTGGCAGCCCCAGCACTGGAAATTGGAGAAAATATATTCTTCTACTAGCCTTTAAATGCCACGCTAACAGAAACATAAATGATTTCAGGAGGATATGTGCACATATTTAAAAAATGCAAACACACAGAAGACTCACAGACTCTTGTTAGTCAGTGCTGTCATTCTGTCTCTGTTGGATATGCGCCTTCGCTCGTATGATTCCTGAGTCATCCTCTGTGTTTAGCTTATCTTTCACGCGTGTCATGATTCAGTAGACATTACTACACCTTTATGGTGTTAAGTCCGGTCAGTCCGCGTCTGTGCATGAACGGTATGAAATGTCCTGATCGAGTCAAGCTGCTGTGATAGCCGATAGGTCTGTGACAGAGCCAGAATGCTTTGCAGACGGCTTAAGCAGGGATTAAAGCATCTCTCCATCTCCCACGAGGCGTCTCTACCGTTCCTATCCTCTTTTACTTTCACTCCTTCATTCCCCCCATGATGATTTGGACTCACTTACAAATCCCTCTGTGAACAGAGCTCTCTCTCTTCTAATGTCATCATGCCATTATTAATTTATATCTTCTTATTGAATTCCTTTACTGATCTTTACTTTATATCGGTCCCAAACGATTCTGTAATGGTATTGTATCGCACGGAATAATGAATCGAATCATTTGACACTCATGAACCGTCCTGAAGGTGTGTGGGAGACAGTTCCACTCCATAACCCTGCCAGGAATTATGAATAACGCTGCAGTTTGGGTGTTGTTGCTTTATAAATAGTAAAACTAACAACTAGTTACACCTACAAGCCATTTAGAGTCCCCTGTTGGCCTATATTGTATTTTTTTGGGGGCTGTGGAAGGAAGCCGGAGCACCCAAATGGAACCCACACAGACAGGGAATGTGCCTCTGGATTCAAACCCAGAACCTTCTTGCTGTGAGGCAACACTGCTAACCGCTGTACCACACCACCGCCCTGTGCAAAACAAACTTTTTGTACATTTTTTGGATTTGAAAATGATTTTTTTCTTCTTCTTTTTTTTTTAAAGGAAAATAAGGCGGCGTTGATGAAAAATCCCCTCTGTCTTGAACTGGCAATGTCGGAATCATATCATATAAGAGACTGACAGCTGTGTTGACGGCACCGCCATGCATGAATGTGTTCACGTGTTCACAGGTGATGCACTGATGATAGTGTGTTTTGTGTGTGAGCAGGCAGATGAAGGATCAGTCGAAGAAGGTGGCCAACATGAAACACAAGGAGCAGCTGGAGAAGAGCAGGAACGCCCAGCTGATGGAGGACGCCAAGAAGAGAGAGGACAACCTGAACGAAAGCTCCCAGCAGATAAAGGTACAGAGGGAGGAAGAGGAAGGAGACGATGGAGGAGAAAGCAAAAGGAGGGGGTGTATATAAGAGGCAGAAAAAGTTTCTCTCCTCCTCTCCGTCCTACATTGAATATTTTCTGCTATCACAACAATGCTTCATCATAATTTGACAACTGTGACAGGGAGCAGCCTGAGGCAATGTCAAACACAATCGCTGTCTCACGTACACACACATACACACACACACACGTGCGCGCGATGCAGCTCAGGCTCAGGGACTGCGTGAAGAGGGTGATTGACGGAGAGGGCATATGGAAGATGGAGAGGAGGAGAATGGTTGCAGGAATGAAGGAGAGAAAAGAAGGTGAGGAGGCGGAGACGCGGTGGCAGGAAACACGAGGGATACTCGAATGCTGTGAAAACGCTCCACGTGACACAAGAGTATCTTTTTTAATTACATGCCAGAGTGTTAGGTGATCACAAAATCAACAGTCATGTCAGATTCGCCTCGACACCTCTACCTCTAATTTCCTCTTCACCTCTAGTTTTCCGTAAACTTTGCCTGACTTTGTCGTCTCTCCCGGTTATAATTAACCTCAGTGGTCTCTCTGATTGGAGGCAGATAAAAACACTCCTTGCTTTGTGTGTGCATGCGCGTTTTGTGTGGATACACATACACTGCCTGTACTTATGGTTGATCTTTGGTCTAAGGAGTTTGGCAGTTGTCCTTTATGTGCAGGAGTGTGGTGAGGAGATGAGCCGATAGCTATGGAGTCGCTCAGGCTTATGAGACCGCAGTGGTTACGACCATAAGTAGTGCGTGTGTCGATTGTAAGCCATTCTGCATATTTTAACCAGCAGTGAGGACTGCAAATAGAATGTGAGTGAAGCTCAGACCGTAGATGTAATTCGATGCAAAGCGAAGATTTAATCCAATTAAAGTCCATCTCGGTCGGCATAGTCAGACACCCAGTAATACCGGACCTGGAGTGGGGTTCGGCTTTGCAGCACATCTGATATGTCCCGGTGGTTTGTAATGTTTGTTATGCATTCAACTTTAATTTGATCAGGAAAATATGTTGCCTGGCAACATGACAAATACCTCCTTTTGGGAAAACAGCTTCATGTGCGATTTGAGGGGGTGGAAGACCAAGATCAGATTGTCTAATTTGTGGCTTATTCCAGTTACGGGAATGACGAGTGTCCAAGGTTTCACCTCTCCAGACAAGTTGAGGAGTGTGTGACGGGAACCTGATGTGACACACTCTGACACATGTGAAGGTTGATAAATCAGGGAAAGTTCTCTGCTACAGTATATATGAGTATTCCAGGTCCTGGTTTGTGTAACGTGGAATTAAACGCCTTTCTAAAATCATAGAAGTCATGAAACCACCGGAGGAAAACGACAGTTTATAATACTGTATATGACAATTATGTAGGTCTACATTTAGTGATTATGTTTGGTCTATTAAACAGCTAAATAAATAGCTTTCTCTGGATGGCTAACTGGATCCACCATGATTGTTGATGTAAAGCAGACAAGCTATAACACAGATGGATTTCACCTTCACACACCTGCTGCTATTCAGACTATTTTTCCCCTGTTAGTTTACATTGGTATCGACCTCAAGGTCATTAAAACACTGTACTTAAAGGGTTTATATGCTAGCATGCTAATTTACACTTCAGCATTGTTCACATTGCATGCCTTCTCTTTGCAGGACTCCCTGCGTCAGAAGGAGGAGCGCATCGAGGAGCTGGAGGAGGCGCTGAGGGAAAGCGTCCAGATCACGGCAGAGAGGGAGGTGGTGCTCGCCGAGGAGGAGCAGGCGCGCACGCAGTCCGAGAAACAGGTACTTGGTAGCAAAGAGTCATTAGTGTGTTACTCTACTCCTCGTCTAAGGAGAACCCTTAACCCCTACCAATAAATGTGTGACCCAAACCTTCCCTTAAACTCAACCCCCATCAGTCATTTATTTACACAAATGTCCCGACTTCTGCGGATTTCCTTCATTTTCTAATTTTCTGAACAGACACATATGGAAACACACACACAGACAAACATCTTAAGGCTTCAATAAAAACTCTTTATGACATAGGTAAACATGGCTTTGCCAATGGTGGCTCATGGCAACAGCAACACACAAGCCCTTTGCCAACTGAGCTCATTCAGGTGTGGCTCTGTGTGTGTTTGCCCAGTCACTCCTCATTTAAAGGAGAAGTAAATATGTCGCTATTTAAAGAAACAGCATGCATTTTGTCCACTTCTGTCAGCGACGTGCAAACATCTTATTTTCGAACCGAGTGTGAGCCGACCACCCCGATTTTTAATCTCTTTTATCTTTATTGCAATAGCAGAAAGCTCATAGGGGTGTTAAAAGAGACACTCAGAAGCCAAGGGCTTTGTGGATTCGACCCCCAGTAGGGAGTGTGTCCTCCTCTGGGTATGTGACTTAAACAAGGCCGTAGGGATGGGAAATGTTCCTCGGAGCCTAGATGGGTTTTGACAAGTGGGGAGGAAAAAAGCGTGGGCTGCAAGGATGAAAACTGCCCTGAGAAAACACGGCCCGCTGTAGCTGTTGGCAAAACGGCTGGACTCCATTGTTATTATTGCCTCTAAATATTGGCCGTCCTCTCCGGTCTTAATTCACCAAGCTGCTCCTCAATAGACGCATAAAGAAAGCCGAGCAAACCGGCGTTTTAACAGCTCGGCCACGGTTAACGCGAGTTCCAGACAGACAGACGTAGAAAGACAACGGACAGCTGGAGGCAGGTTGGTTGCCATTCCCATGACGAATCAGAATTAGGATTGCTGAGTAAGGTTACACCTTTTTTTACTTGGAGCAGGGGTGTCAAACTGATTTTCATCGAGGGCCACATCAGCATAAGGGCTGTCCAAAAAGGGCCAGATGTAACTAATAAATGTAACTAAATGTAACTCAATGTAATGTAAAATGAATGTAACTACTCATTAATTTCAAGTAACTCAGACTTTATTACTTATTCAAGTTACAAACATGACAGACACACAGAAAAAACATGTTTGCTTGTTTCTCTGTTATAACATAAATTCTTTTAATTTGTCAGGTTATTAAACCCACAGAAATCCATCAATCAAGGATCAAACTATCCAAGTAAATAAAGAAAAATAACATTAAACACAAGTTAGGACATTAACTTTCTACAAAACGTTTTTGTCAAAGTTGAAATGGGTTTAATTACTGCATTGCAGTAAATGTACTTTTGCTGAAAGCGCACTTTTGACCTATTTATTTTTACTCGAATCTTTTGTGCTCTTGCACAAAAATGATGTGATGGGCCACATTTGGCCCCCGGACCTTGAGTTTGACACATGGGATTTGGAGCATAAACTCCCTGACATCGACTCATTTCTGACATGTTCCTCAATCATCGATAGAGACATAAAAAATAAAATAAGGCTCCCAAAATGAACGGATCCTCTTCATCAAACTAAAATACATCTAAAATTTAAGTTTACTTTCTCATCATTGTTGTAATAGGTGTGTTGCTTAAGATATGAAAGTACTCAACTTTTTTTTAAGAGACCACTGACTTTTTGTCTCACATGGAACATAACTAGTGATTTACTGGTTGAAAGCATTTGAACCTGAAACAGAGAAGTCTGGTTTAGAGTGAAACAATATGTTATATTACAAATGTGTGTGTCCGACCTTCTCCTTCACTCCAGCTTCAGGCCGACTTTGTGTAATGTCACTGCTCCCACAAGAACTATGAAGAAAAACGTCCCATTTTTCTTTATCCATCATCAAGCTAATTTTCTAATGCTAATGGTTCATTAAATTCCATGTGAGCTTAAGTTTCCTCTAGTTTTATTCCCAGAAAAAGACGATGCATCTTGATCTGGTGGAGGAGACATAGGAGCTCGATCGGGGCCGTAAGATAAAGGCTTTGGGTTGTCACAATAGCACAGATTGAAACAAGTCAAAGCAAAGATGGAAAAAGTCACGTTCAACATGTTTATCTTCCTGAAGTTGACTGTGGTTAAATTTGTTGACAATGATTGTGCCAAGCCATCACATTTAATTTGGCTGAAATGTGTACTGAAACGCTTCAAAACGCTACAAGTGGCAGGTTTAATTAGAGAGAACCGAGGCCATTTAGACCAGGACAGGGTGCTGGAGAGCGTCCTCGCGGTAAAATGCTTCAGTGAAGGAGGAAGGAGCAGAAACATCAGCGTGTGGTGAAAGAGTGGAGATGGCAGCCAAAACGCTCATTGCAGTACCTCACCCAACATCAACAACATTAACTCGGCTTTTTAGCACAGACACGCACGCACACGTATAAGACAGGATAGTAACACACAACGTACGTACACATAATCCTCCCAACACACACACAAGCACGGTGGAAAGAAGTGCTAACTGCTCTTTAAACAGCGCACCGGAGCAGCACAGAATTGCATTCAGCCGGAGCCAGATGGACACAACTTTTTGGTTTTCTAACTGGAAATGTGTCCCTATATAAATTGTAAATAAATATTTTGGCATTCCCGTTTCACAACTGCGTCACTGCAATTAACATTTCATATAATGATTTATAAAATGATGACAGAGGGATTGACAATTTCCTCCCTTAATGAGGACGGGCCGTTCAAAGGCGCACTCATTACTTATTATAGTATTGGCACAAACACACACACACGAGCAGATGCAGCCAAATCTAGCACATTTACACATACACAAACCCAGAATACATATTGGTGGACTCACACACACCTTTATTATGGAGCTGTGTATTGACAACTTGTTTGTGTGCATGAGCGACTGTCCCACGGATAGCTGACCAAGACCGCATGAAGATATAAAAAACCTTTTCTACTAGACATTAGTCACTACTGTGTGTGGGAGTGTTGTGTAAAGGTGTGTGTGTGTGCGTGTGCGTGTGCGTGTGTGTGTGTGTGTGTGTGTGTGTGTGTGTGTGTGTGTGTGTGTGTGTGTGTGTGTGTGTGTGTGTGAGTGACAGAGAAATGAGTCCACAGTATGACACACTCCATCCGTCCCTCCAGAGACCAACATTTCTTCTTTTATTATCCAGACAATTTAATTTTTGAACTCAGTGCACCTTCAAGTTCATTTCTTCCTCTTAGAATAGAGTCACACGCACACACACACACACACACACACACACACACACACACACACACACACACACACACACACACACACACACACACACACACACACACACACACACACACACACACACACTAACAGAGGACTGAAGGGGTTGCTAACCTCCCTCTCCTCTGGCTTCACCTTTTCTAGCCAACTCTTGTCACTCCTCACCCTTCCTTTCATCCCTCCATCCTTCAATCTCTCCCTCTCTGATTCCATCCAAAGGTCTTTCCCTCCCTCCGTTCTCATCATCTCTTCCTTTACTCCTCTTTACTCCTCACTGTCCTCATTTTACTGGCATCTTTTGTCCTTCATTACTCTTGTCTTTACCTGTTTTTCTCGTGTATTCTCTCCTCTCTCTCCTCTTGTGTCCCGTATTAATTTCTTTTTTACTCCCAATTCTTTCTCTCTAACATGCTTTGCATTCACTTTTCTGTGCTTCTGCTTTACACATGAAAATTTTTACAACTTCTCTCTTTTCTCCTTTGACTTCTCCCTCCTTCCGTCTGCCTATTCCTTGATCCCTCGTTCCGTCCACCTTTTCGCTTTTATTTTTGTCTCCCACTCCTTGCTTTGTCTCTCCTCTCCTGTCACCTTCTCCTTACCTTTCTATGTTTTCTGTTCCATCTCTCTCTCTCTTTGTCTCTGTCTCTCTACCTGCTCTTTTCCTCTGCAGCTCTCTCTCTTTCCAGTGCATGAGTTCACCGCAGCCAGCTTTAGGTGGTCAAAGGTAAAAAAAAGAAAGTCATCATAAGACCTCACTCACCAGCCATCTACTTCATATTTCAGCATTCATTTCTCATCTTTTTTCATTTCTGTTCGGTGTGATGTGTTGACTTGTAAACTAGCAGTGGCAAAAGAATTCGGAAGGAACAGAATTTGACATATTATGAAGACTAAATCAGGAAATCAGAGACATTTAATCTTCCAAAAGTTGTATAAGGAAAGAAAAGTGAAAAGTACTCACTGGTAGTTTAACATAACCACGTGAAAAGGATAAGATAAAAATATTTAAGTGAAGTTTAAGAGTCTCAAAATGTACGGAAGTACAGTATTTGAGTAAATGTATTCATTCATTCATTCATTCATTCACTCATTCATTCATTCATTCCAGCAAACATATAACTGCTCCTGCTTTCATATTCCCCTCATCTTCAGGTTTCTGTTGATACAATCCCTTTTTGAAGTGTATGTTTGTGGCTGTTTTCTAATCATTTTAATTCCATCTTTTGTCTGATGTTCTTGTGAGAAAAAAGCCTCCAGAGAGGAGCTACCTGTATGTGTGTTCTCTGCTGTATTTGTGTGGGTAGATCTCTTTGATGTGCATCTTTGTGGGTGTTGTGTGTGTGTGTGTGTGTGTTTGTGTGTGTGTTGGAAGTGGCGGGCCAGATCGTCGGGACCTCAACCCTCAGGCCTCTCAGACATTCGACTGACAGACTGATATACATCGAGAAAGAGAGACGGCACAGATAAAATATGTAACAGGGAAGAGAAAGAGAAACAAGAGAGAAAAGAAAACAGACAGGAGATAAATGTCCTGTTTGATGTCTCACAATCGAGTATCTTGTGTAAAAACGTTTCAAAAGGCCTGTAGCTGTTAGATGTGCATTCACAGACAGAGAAGAAACACACACACACACACACACACACACACACACACACACACACACACACACACACACACACACACACACACAAACACACAAATACAGACCGATATCTGTGCAAAACAAATGTTTGAAAAAGTTGAAGAAAGAAATGAAAACAACACATAGAAATCCTATTTAAAATGCCTACAATGCAAATTGTTCAATGTGTGTGTGTGTGTGTGTGTGTGTGTGTGTGTGTGTGTGTGTGTGTGTGTGTGTGTGTGTGTGTGTGTGTGTGTGTGTGTCAGGTGGAGGACCTCCTGGTTGCCATGGAGAAGGTGAAACAGGAACTGGAGGTGATGAAAGCTAAGTTGTCATCGACTCAACTCTCACTGGCCGAGAAGGAAGGTCACCTGACCGCCCTTCGGGCAGAGAGGAGGAAGCACCTGGAGGAGGTCCTTGAGATGAAGTAAGAACACAAAAACATGTCATGTGTATTAACAAGCAAACCAGATGACCATTAGCAGATACTAACTTCTATTTCATCGGCCGTTTTTCCAGAGACGAACACACCGTAAAAATGTCCGTCCATCCACTCACATATTTGTCAGTCCATAAATCTATTTTCGCTCCACTTGCTATCCTTCTATGCAGATGTGCACACGCTCATAAAGAGTTAGTTCTCTCGCATCACATAAATGCAACGTGCCTCACAGACGGAATTATGTTTCTGCTCCTCAAAGGTTCCATAAAGAATTAAAACGTTAAATTACAAAATTCCTCCGGATGATTCACAGGCCTCACTGCGGACAGCTATTGGAACCATTTTGACGAATAAACGGTGAAGAGTCTCTTATTGTGTGTTTGGAACACACTCAGACAACATGAAGTAGGAACTGAGGCCACAGGGGAAGCTTTGTAAATCTGGTTGAATCAAATTAAGATACACGTTTATTCTCTTTTGTTGTCCTGTAACAACAGAAAAGCTTTACATTTACACTGATAAGAAAACAAGCCTTTGAGTTTGATGCTAGAATTCTACTTACTGTCTGCTTTTTGGGGATTTTTTTAGTCAGGATCAATATCATGAAAGATTGCCTTGCTTTCGTCATACCAATAAAATGCGCTGTATTAGCATTATAAAGTTTTCCACTAGTTGTCTGTCCCTGTTATGTCCTTCACTCCTTTCCTCTCAGATTAGCAACCCTTACGATATCTCCAGTATTTTCCCATGTCGATTCCGTGTTCCAGGAAGGCGGTCGCCGGTTATACTGACGTGATCTTCTCCTGACACCTCATCAGCTCCGTCTTCCCTCTTACTTCCTGTCTTTATGTCTTCTTTCTCACTCGCTCTCTCCCTCTCCCCCTCTGTTTCTTTTATCTCCTCTCTCCTAAGTAGCGTGTTAATGCATTAACCATGTACTGCTGTCCAGCTCTTCATATGATTGATTGCATACACAGGCAGCCGCACACACTCGCAGCGCGTACGCTGCAGCTCAGAATAAATTTTAATATTGTTTTAATAGATGGGTTTGCATTTTAAGTGCAGCTAAGAGGAGTCCAGGAGTCCAATGATTCCATGTATTTTCTTCTGCTTTACATCCTCAGTGAGACTTTAGAACAAGGCCTAATTTAGGGGAACAGTTCTTGGCTGGAGTAGCAGCCGAGGATAACATCCTTGTTAGAATGAATCGTCCGTTTAAACACACTGCGGTGCCGTCTCTTACTGTGGCATCTTGGGAAAATGCGAGGCGATGCTGTGATTTACCTGCAGTCTTTCTACCAGCCTTCCGTTCCTGTTTTTCCCCCCCCAGTTTTCCAGTGTACGTGTGCATCAGCATGCCCATTAAGCATTTCATCACAGCGCTAACGACCCATGTGACGACGTCAAGCATCAGCTCCTCACAACGCTTTTCTATGTAAATTTACATGTGTGGAATTGATTTATTGATGGCTGACATGTCCAGCATTCATTCAAGAAAACACAGGTGCAAACGTTGAATATTTACTCAACAGGCATTCATGTGACTCAACAAGAAAATGCACTCAAACCAGTTCACTCGTCGTTTATCTTATCACACTGGCTTCTTAAAAGTCATTCTTGAAGTGCAAACTAAAGAATGATGTTTTTAGTTTATATCACATAAAGGTAGATTAAGAGCTAAATAAACCAATAGTTTCTATTTAGTCTGAGTAACCATATCTTTTGACAACAGGCCTCACAAAAGAAATTATTTCCACCTGTTTCCGGGTTCTTCTCTTGCGACAAAGTGTCTCAACTTTTGTCACCAATAACAATACCCTCAGTAATTCTTCCCTTCAAGGCTCCTATGAATCACCTGCGGCATTCATGTGACTATCTAACAGCCTGCTGAAAAGCTGCTTTTGCATAATGCATGATATTATTTGGTCTGCAGCAGGATGTTCTACCGCATGTGTTTGTGTGTGTTTCCTCTGAGTGGAAAGTCTTGATGTTTCAGGTAGCTTCCAGCCGTCCCGCTGTGAGTTATGTACATTACACCACCCCACATATTTTTCATAAGACGTTAGCATTCGGTCAGCAAGTGCGTCGTGTGTTTCTGGCTTTCCCCCCCACATGTAAAACATGAGATATTTAAGGTGGTTGCGTTGTGCGTGTCCATATATCTCGGTGTAATGCACATGAAACTGTCTCTGCGCTCACAGGCTGCAGTAATTCTTCAGGTTTTGATGTCTGATTTGTTGCCTGGTTTTACCTCGGTGTAAGGTTTAATGTTACTTTAAGTCGTGATATATGATATGTCATGTTGCAGGGGTTTCTGGGACAGACAAAATATATTGACACACACGCACCCACACATTCAGAAGCACACACACACACACACACACACACACACACACACACACACACACACACAGAGAATCGCATATCCACTGCAGCTGGAATATGACATTCTGTCTCGCTTTCTCACCTTCTCATCTTTCCTCCCTTTGCTTCCTTTCTTCACACACACACACTGAAGTAGCTGTGTGTGTCTGTCTGCATGCCAAAGTTTTCACCATCTGGTTGTAAATGGCTTCTTTACTCCAATGCTGTGCTAACCTTAAGTATATTTATTCCCCACCACCGACGAAATGAGGAGGGGGATACGGGAATGAGATCTCTATGTCCCGCCTCTTTGCTATGTTTTGTTTCTAAGTCAAAAACTATTAAACATTTTCTCACAAAACTTTCTCCATACAACAGTCAGGTTCTGAAGATGTGCCCTTTTTGTTACTTATGAAATTTTGTCTTTCATATGTTTTTGTTTCCATGGTTACAGTTTGAGACTAGACCAATTGGATGATGCTTTCTTAGATGTGAGTTTCTGCTGCATAATATTTTTTCAAATGATTTTCAGTTAAATCAACAAGTTTGTGGTTGTTCTATTGTATGTTTCTTGTTACATAAAAAAATAAATATATAGGACCATGCACACACAAAAAAGGACAAAATTGATTAACTGACAAAAGAACAAACATCAAAGTGCATATTTTTAATGCTGTAATATCTTTTCATACAAAAAAAAATCATGTATAATACGCACAATAAACCACATGCAGAACTCAAATATGGAGCTTCTGGTAATAACATGTGTGCACACACACACACAGCGGCACACACAATACACACAGAAAAGACACAAATCTCACTGTTTGCACAGATACACACATCTGCCTCGCAGGGCTTCAACGTGTTCTTTTTCCAGGGATAAATCATCAGCAACGACCTTCACACGTAGACACACAGTCGTAAAACACACACAGACACGGACATATTTTCTTTGTGATGTACATTAAATATGCACACACTCGTTTTCCTCCCGGCCCTTGTGTTGCTTTTACGGGCATGTGCGTTGTCATGTGTTGCATCCCTGTGTGTGTGTGTGTGTGTGTGTGTGTGTGTGTGCGTTTGTGTGTGCGTGTGTGTGTGTGTGTGTGTGTGTTCCAGTTTGCTGGAATGTGCTGACAGTGTGTGTAACAGCAGGGCATCAGGTCTGAAATCCCAATCTGGATGAATTAAGGCCTTCTTTACTTTCCGCCGCTTTACTGACACATAACACACATCTCTACCCCACACTCACACACACTCACACACACACACACACACACACACACACACACACACACACACACACACACACACTCACACTCACACACTCACACACTCACACACACATGCTGTCTGTCTGTCTGATACATACATGTGTTTGGATGATTTCAAGGGGGGATTTCCAAAGCAGCACATGTCCAAAGAGACTTGATTGATGGATGAACCGTACTGAAGATGTTGTTTGGAGTATTTTAGAGCCAAAAAAAAGGGGACAACTATTTTTTAAATGTTTGATTTTTTTGCCTCCATAATATTTAGAGTCTCCACTCCATCCGTCAAAGGCATCCATCCCAAAAACCTTTAAGAGGAGGTTGCATCTGAAGAATCCTTCGCAACCTTTACCTAATTTTGTGTTTCACCTTGAGGATAAATGCTTTGAAAAGCTCAACACTTACATCACTAAAGGTGACTGAATCACCCAAGCTGCAATTAAGCATTTTAAAAAGAATGTGTTCTTGTAAATATTCGCAGCTGTCTCTCCTCTTTTGTGTTTTTATCCGTAAATTTTGTGGCCGGCAGTGATTTAATCTGTGGCCGCTTTTCAAAGGTTTGCCTGAGAGACACAGTTTAGGGCAAAAGATCCCAAAAAAGAACTCGTTGTCTAGCAATAGTTGGTGTTAGGGTTATTTTTATACGACTCGTAAATGAATTGATTCAGTAATTGTAGATTTAATGACAGAAGAGTCATGTGAGGACTGATTTGAAAAGTTAGAAATTTTCATTTTATTGATACCTGGAGATGCTGATGAATTTCATTTCTGTGCTTCAGTTTGAAAATCAGTTCTTCCCAACTCGTTCCCATCGCAGTATCCACATCCAAACCCATGTGCATAAATTAACTTAAAATGAGGTGCCACAAATGTGACTCAATTTCAACTCATTCAGTTGAATCGGTGTGAATATCAGTGTGTTTGAGATATAGCCTGGAAGAGGAGAGGACAAAACGGCAGGAGAGGAAGCTAGAGGAGAGAAGACAGACCGGGGGAACAGAAGACACAAAACCAGGGGAAGAACATGGGTTTAAGAGGTCAGGGTTAGAGTTATAAATATCTTTTTTGGACTCAAGATGGATAATAAGATGAAAGAACAGAGGAAAATGTTTTATGGCGGAGAGAAAAGGAGGGAAAGCGAAGAGGAGAAAGACAGCTTTCCAACAACAACTCAGTGGAGCCAACAAAACGGCATGACATCCAGTAGAAATGAAATGTCCTCCGTATCCGTCCCACTCCTTCCAATTCGTCCATCAATCTTTCCGACAACATAATATATTGAATTTATAACCATGTACATTATGTCATCCTGCCTCGCATTAATGCAGTATTCCCTCTCACCATGTTCACAAAACTGTCAACTAATTTATTGGTCATTATTTTTACCAGTCAAGAATTATGCTCATAACATTTTTATGAGCATAAGAATGAGAATTAATCTGAAATGTTCCCAAACATAAAACAGCATGAAACCGATTTCTGTTTATTTGCGACGTTGTTATGGAGATTATAACATTAGTGATTTTTTAAAAAGCTGGGTTTTTTGTTTTTTTTCTATTGCAAAAGAAAACACAGCGACATCATAATGAAAGGACCCTGCTGTAGAGAAACAAGGGTGGCGATGCACTTTTAACAATATTTTTTTGCCATTGCAAATAGTCGAGGCTTCCAGAACCGGGGCGGCAAAGTGAGTCACATTACTCGTGTTTGTTTTAGTGGGGAAATAAAACATGATATTTCGGTTGTTTTCTTTGTGTGGGAAGGCTGCCTCCACTGAAATTTTCTGGGCAAAACTGTCGGCGATGCCAGAATCTATTCGGCGTTAGTGGACAGTTTCAGCCTGTTTACGCACAAAGTCTATATTTTGCACCACATGCACAATTAGACCCTAAAGATTGTCTGCAGGAGCGCCGAGTTGCTGCGCTGTCTTCACCCTCCTGCAGCGACGGCCCCGGCCGACGCCTCAAGGTGAACACTATAACTTCTATTTATTTCTCCTTTGCCGCTCTTTTCTTTGTTTTATCTCCCTCACAGCATCCCTCTAACCCTCAACCCTCTGCCTGTATCTCTTCCTTTATTCCTGCCCCCCCCACATACCCCATCCCCGACAGCGAGCCCACCCTCCACCCTTCCATCTCTTACCTTTTGCATCTCCTCGCCTCTTTCCGTCCATCTTTCCTTTCTTTCCTCGTATCTGTCTGGAAACACCATTATCGCCCAAATATGGAGAGCTGGACTTCTCACTGCTTATGTGCATGTGTTTTCAATGTTGTCACTACATTCTCAGACAAATAAATAGTGTGTGTGTGTGTGTGTGTGTGTGTGTGTGTGTGTGTGCGTGCGTGTGTGTGTGCGCGCGTCCTCTTTTTGAGTGCATGAACTGAAGCCAAAGATCCTATTTTCGAAGGAGGACAACTCTGCTCCTCACACCCAGAAATCATCACGAAAGAAAAACAATTGAACAAA